>NC_088346.1:34957500-35160000 GCF_036884655.1 Musa acuminata AAA Group | reverse complement strand
TATACCGAAGGAAACGATGATGTGCCGAAGGATCAGACGAAGCGTTGGAAGAACCAATGACATATCGGACAACATAGGATTTGCTTGTAATTTATTATGTCTAAATCAAGTTAGCTTAGAGTCTAATTGAGTCAGTTTAGAATATAATTAGGCCAACTCAATTAGGGGCTAGTTGGGCCTAAGTTTGGGCTATGTTGGGCTAAGTGAAAGGCCCAAACAATGACCCAAACCGGTGGAACCGTCGGTGGCACAGTCTCCGAGATTGTGTCAAGCGGTGGTACCGCCAATTTGGATGGTGGTACTGCCTATACGATGGTACTGTTGAATCTCGTATTTGGATGATGAAACCACTTGATATGTGTTTATGATTTAATCTGCATTTTGAGTGACGTAGGATGCTTCGATTAGGATGAGACAATTAAAGCAGGAAAATCATATTATGCCGAAGGAACATGTAAGAAGATTGGACGTCGGGTCAGTGGATCGGTCGACGTATCGATAAAAGGCTTTGAGCTGTGGATTCGGGCATCGGGCCAAGAAGAGCAGGTATTGCATCAAGGATATCAGAGTTATGGAGATAACTGGCCAATTGGGCAATAGGCCACAAGAGAGGATGATGTACCGAAGAATCAGACAAAGCGTTGAGGGACCAATGACATGCCAGACAACTTGATTAATTTCTTAGGATTAATTGTCTAGACCAAAGTTTTATTTTACATGTGCAGGATTAACTACGATAGCTTGAAAACATAAAGCAAGTCTACCGGAGTCAAGTTTGTTAGGTGTTCGAGAGTTTGAAGATTCGTCGAAGATGTTGCCGGAACTAACCGAGAGGAAATCGGGGACTTATCGGAGTTTTCGGAAGTCTGCTGAAGAGATCGTCGGAGGTTCGTAGAGATCACCGAGAAGGCTCGGCTACTTGTTGAACTCGCCATAAGATGGGGATCCTACTGGGAGTCTGTTGGAAGAAATCCGAGGGTGCATCGGAAGTCCACCGAAATATCACCGAAAAGCTCGCCGGAAGGAAACTCAACGTTGCCAGTTATAAGATCTGCTTAGTACTATGTCTTAACTTTATAGTTTGCATGCAATTAGAGTTAGGATTAAGAAATAATCCTATATCCTAGTTAGGGACCAAATGGGCCCGAATATGACTTGGTTTGAGCCAGATTTGAAGCCCAACCAGTGACCCATAAGGTCGGGCTGTGGCATCGCCCAGAACCCGAAGGATCAGGCAGTGGTACCGCTGGACTGGGCGGTGGCACTGCCCAGCACCCGAGATGTCCGGCGGTGGCACCGTCAGCATCGGGAATCCAAAAGTAATTCAAATTTGGAGCCCAAATTTGAATCTTCTTGGGACCTATAAATACCCCTCAATTCTTAGCAGAAAAAATAACCTTTGAGAAGTTAGAGATTGAGATAAAACCTTAGCAAAGTCTTTAGCAAGTCTTGTTTTTAATAGCTTAAGTGTTCACCTCCCTCTTTCTCTTTAAAAATCTGTAAGAGTGTGAACCACTTATAAAAGGTTATAAGAGGGGTATTTGTCCTTCTCCTTCAAAGTGATTTGCTAGTAGAAGTTGGGAGCTTCATCGAAAAAGGCTTCGCAAGTGGATGTAAGTCATTTTGACCAAACCATTTTAAATTGGTGTGTTCCTTAAATGTGTGAGTATTTACCTTTCTTAAATCGTTATTTACATAGCAGCAAGCTTTCGGTTTTTATCTTCTCACTTTACTTGAGCTACTTTCACCAAGTCATTCATCATCGAATCGAAATCTCTACGTATTTACGAAATCGTTTTCAAACTTACGAGTTTTAATCCGCTGCACTAATTCACCCCCTCTTAGTGCCACTCCGATCCTAACAATTGGTATCAGAGCCTCAGTTTTCTACTTTGGTTTAACACCCAAATAGAAATGGCTCTTTTCAGCATTCAAGAGGGTTACTCTCTCATTCATCCTTCCTTTTTCAATGGGACGGACTACACTTATTGGAAAACTCGAATGAGTGTTTTCTTACTTTCTTTGGATTTTAAGCTTTGGAATATTATCGAAAATTGATTTTAAAAATCTTCTCATCCGATGAGCGAATGGGATGAATCGGAGAAGAAGGTTTTTACTTTAAATGCAAAGGCTATGAATGTCTTGTTTTGTGCACTTGACAAAAATGAATTTAATCACGTTTCAATTTGTGATTTGGCTTTTGATATTTAGAGAACTCTTAAGGTCACTCATGAAGGCATTAGCCGAGTGAAAGAGTCCAAAATCAACATTCTTGTGCATTCTTATGAACTTTTCCGAATGAAACCAAGTGAGTCCATTGGAGATATGTACACCCGTTTCACGGATGTCATCAATGGACTCAAAGCTCTTGATAAAGGTTTTTTTAACTTTGAACTAGTAACTAAAATTTTATGATCCCTTCCAAAGAGTTGGGATCGAAAAGTTATGGCTATTCAAGAGGCCAAGGACCTTAAAACATTTCCTCTCGAAGAACTTATTGGGTCTCTAATGACCTACGAAATGAACAATGTGGTAAAAAGGGAACTCAAGAACAACCTTCCAAAGAACAGGAAGGATTTGAGATATAGAACATTTGAAGACCACTCGAGCATAAGCTCAAGTGATGGTGAACTTAAACTACAAATGAAACAAATTATTAAAAAGTAAAAAGAACGGAACTAATTGCTTTGAACGCAAGAAGAAGAATAAAAATTGGATGAATCGAGCTCCTCTAAAGACGAGGAGAAAATCAACAAAGGCGAGATGACAAACTATGCCTTAACGACTTTCAACGATGAGGTAATCGAAACCCCCTTAATATATTTTGAAATTACTTGATGTTTTTCATAATGCAGTTTCTTTTTTTTGAATAATTATTCTTGAAAATTGTATGAAAATAAAAAATTAGAAATCATGCTTATCATTCTAGTAATTTTGAAAATAATCATGAAAATTATATGTTTATGATAAACAAAATGATTTTGATTAAAAATGCCTTATGAAATATGATATCATGCCTAATAAATTTATTTTTTTTAAAACTATGCATGATGATGATGATGAGTTTTGGGTAATTTATAGTTTATTGATTTTGATGATTTCTATAATGATCTTTTACGATTTATGGATTATCGATTTATACCGTGATGAAAGTTGCTTTTAAAAATGATGCATGGCTTTTGTATACAAACCAAGCATGAAAAGATAGATTCACCTAAAAAGAAAAATATATGACTACAACAAATAACAAATGATTTTGGTTGAAAATACCTTATACTCAATAAAACCACGATTGATGAATATGCTTCATGTTTAATGATTTCTTTGCCTTGTATGTCCTATCATGATGAATATTTGAAATCATGTTTGATTTAAAGTAATGCATAATGATCATGCTTAATGAGTTTTCTTTCGAAATGATGCATAATGATTTTTGTGATTTATGGATTATCGATTTTCATGATAATAAAAGTGGCTTTAAAAATGAAGCAAGTTTTGATTTGATATAAATGAAATAGGCATGCTTGACAATTGATGATTGTATACTTTAAAAATGACGATTGACGATTAACAATTGACGATTCACGATTCACGATAATAAGAGTGGCTATTACACATAAATGAAATAGTGTCATGCTTGACGATTGTATACTTAATGATGCATAAAGTTGTAATGAAAATATTGAAATTTTGATACCATGATTTGATGATTTTATGCATGAGATTTTAAAGTTATACATGATGATTTTTGTGGTTTATTGATCTTGATGGTTTTTATGAAGAAATTTATTTTTCGATCTTGAACATTGATGTATGTTTTTATTTGACATAAATGAAAAAGGCATGCTTATACGAAATCAATCACTTAAAAAGTATCACATAAACAGGAAAATATATTATTGGGTTTAAAATTATGAATCTATTTATGAATTTTGTGAACCTTGAAATTGATTTTGATAATTTGAATTTGAAATGAGTTTTATCAAAATCATGATCTTGATTTTTTGGAATAATATGAGATTTCCTTTGATGATATTTTTCATTATTTAAAAGGAGATTTATCGAAATGATTCATAGAATTTTGGATTCATGACTTGATCCTTCATTTGTTTATGAGATGGTTGAAATCTTTGTACCTTTGAATTCTTCCCTTCTCCTTTCGATTTTTGAATTCATGCATGTTATATGTTGAAGATTTGAAACCATGTTTTGATATCATGCATACCTAAGAAATGTTGATTTGACAAATTGAATGATTTGAAAATGAATGATGAATTTTCTCTTGAATGTAATTTGTGATATTCTTTATGAATCATCATCTTAATTTCTCGATATTCGATACATGAAATTTTATTGTGAATTAAGATCTTATTCTTTGAACTCTCATGTTTCTTCTTATTGTTTACTAAAGAAGAAAATTTTCGAAATGAATCATGATTTTTTGGAATTATAATTTTTATGATTCATAAAGAATTGAGAGATTAAAAAATCTATCTATGTTTTTCTTTTTATGAATATCTTGAAAATGATTTTGATTTGACGATTTGAATTTGAATAAGACTTATCTTGATTTTTTAAAATTTATAACTTAAGACATCTTATGTAAGAAACAAGGTACTATAACATTTGTGTTGAATATCGGATTTTGATGATGAAGTCAATTGTCATTTGTTGTCTAATCTATGTGTTGAGATAAGTGTGCAGGATTAACTATGATGAAAGTTAGACAAGCAGCAGGAGTTGCGCCGGAGTCAAGTTCATGATCACGTTGGGAGTTCGAGAGTTCGACGGAAGTTCGGACGGTCGTCGGAGGTTCTGCGAGAATAGATCCGAGAAGTCCAGAAGCTTGCCAAGCGAAGCTCGTCGGAACTTGCCAAGTGGATCGTCGCAAAGTCCAGGAGTTTGCCGGATGTCCGCAGAAGAATCACCGAGGGTTCATCGGATGATCGACGGAAGTTCGCCGGAAACTCGCCGGAAGAAGCGATTGACGCATCGGAGCAAAGCTGCAGAAATTGCCTTAGATTTAATCGTAGTTAGCACGTTGATTAAGTTGGAAAATGGGAGGTGATCCCATTAGCTTAATCTTGGGGCAATTGGGCCCCTGAAAAGATTGAAATTGGGCCGAATGGAGCTAACCATTCGGACCCTGATTGCACCAGGAGGTGCAACCGCCTAGGCCAGGAGGTGGCACCGCCTGGGCTATGCCTCCCAGTGAGACTGGGCGGTGCAACCTCCACAGCCAGGAGGTGGCACCGCCTGAGCGCAGTCTTCGAGCTAGACTGGGTGGTGCAACCTCCCTAACAGAGAGGTGGCACCGCTTGAGCTCAGTCTTCGAGCAAGACTAGGCGGTGCAACCTCCCTGACAGAGAGGTGGCACCGCCTGAGCTTAGTCTTCGAGCAAGATTGGGCGGTGCAACCTCCCTGACAAAGAGGTGGCACCGCCTGAGCTCGGTCTTCGAGCTCTGCCAGGCGGTGCAACCTCTCCAGTTAAGAGGTGCAACCGCCTGATCCCGAAATTCCGGGATTTGATCGTTTTGAGCTCCAAATTTGAATTGGGTTGGGGCCTATAAATACCCCACCCATTCAGCACTGAAGGGACACAGATCTACACCGAATTCTTGATCTTTTCAGTGATTCTAAGAGCTCAAATTTGTGTAAAGTCCAAAAGTTCTCCTCTTTTCTGTTCTTCAAGTCTTGAGTTGTAAAGAGAGGAGAGAAAGGATCTGTAAGGGTTGTCTCCTGAGCCCGTCAAAAGGAGAGAAACTGTAAAAGGGCAGTTGGCCTTCGCCTATTGAAGGAAGGCCCCTAGTTGACGTCGGTGACCTCGCCGGTGGAGGAAGCCAAAAGTGGAGTAGGTCAAGACTGACCGAACCACTCTAAATCTCTGGTTTGCGTTTATTTTGAGCACTTTATCATTACTGCAAACCTCCTATATAGCTACTGCTCTCTGCGCTTTTACGAACAAGTTTCTAAGTTCTAATCTTTCCGAATCTGCATTCAGACGTCAAAAGGTGTTTTCGTACGATCTTTACATCGCAGCTTACATTTACGTCTTGAATTTGTTTATAACTGCGAACTGTCTTCTATGCTTTTACGAACGAGTTTCTTTGCAGTTTACATTTACATTTTGATTCTATTTATAACTGCAAACTGTCTTCTGCAATTTTACGAACGAGTTTCAACATTTAGACGTAAAACTGCATTTAGACGTAAATCGGCTTTCCTCGCACAATCATCAGATTTCAGTTTACGTTTACGTCTTGATTTCAACTGCATACTACCTTCTGCGAGTATACAAACGAGTTTCAAAGTTCAAACGTAAATCTGCGTTTAAGACGTAAATCTGCGTTTAGACGTAAATCTGCGTTTAGACGTAAATCTGCTTTTTGCAGATTACTTTTTGAACTGTACAATAGCAGCACATTGTCTTTATACTTCTGCTTAAACTGCGCTTAGACGCAAACTGTGTTTAGATGCAAACTGCGCTTAGACGCAATTTGCGCTTAGACGCAAACTGCGCTTAGACGCAATCTGAGTTTAGACGTAATATGCATTTAGATGCAAACTGCGTTTAGACGCTAACTATGTTTAAATGTAAACTGCACTTAATCATAAGTAATCTTAGAATTGGCTTTTGCATTAAATAGTTTTTATCGAACGAACGCAGCTTTCGTTTTTAATCGCTGAAAGATTTCCGCTGCACTAATTCACCCCCCCCCCCCCTCTTAGTGCTCTCGATCCTAACAGTTGGTATCAGAGCAAGGTTAACTCTCTAACGGATTAAAACCCAAAGAGAAATGGCATACGCCGGAAACCAAGAGGGGCATTCTATTACGCGTCCACCCATGTTCAGTGGGACGGACTACACCTACTAGAAGACCCGAATGAGGATCTTTCTTATTTCTATGGATTTTGAACTGTGGAATCTTATCGAAAATGGATTTTCGAAGTCTTCTCTTCCAATGATCGATTGGAATGATTTGGAGAAGAAGGCTTTCGCTCTTAATGCAAAGGCTATGAATGCCTTATTTTGTGCACTTGATAAAAACGAGTTTACCCGTGTTTCAACTTGTGAAACTGCATTTGATATTTGGCACACACTCGAAGTGACCCATGAGGGCACAAGTAGAGTAAAAGAGTCAAAAATCAATTTGCTGTTACATTCTTTCGAACTTTTTCGGATGAAATCGAGTGAAACCATTGGCGACATGTTTACCCGTTTCACGGATGTCGTCAACGGTCTAAAAGGACTCGGAAAGAGCTTTTCGGATTTTGAGCTTGTTAATAAGATACTAAGATCCCTTCCTAAGAGTTGGGATCCTAAAGTCACTACTATTCAAGAGGCAAAAGATTTGCGAAATTTCCCTCTTGAAGAACTAATCGGGTCATTAATGACCTACGAAATGACTTGTAAAGCTCATGAAGAGCAAGAAGACATCCTTCCAAAGAACAGGAAGGATATGGCACTCAAAACTTCTGAATGCCACTTGAGAGAAAACTCAAGTGATGAGGACTGTGATGATGACTTGGCACTTCTAACAAGAAAGTTTAAAAAGTTCTTTAAAAGAAACAAGTTTAAGAATGATGCAAAAAATAAACTTGAACCCAAGAAGGACCAAGTAATCTGCTATGAATGCAAAAAGCCGGGACACTACAAGAGTGATTGTCCCCAAGTCAAAAGGAGAACGTCAAAGAAAAAGGCGCTTCAAGCAACATGGGATGACTCAAGCGCATCCGAAGAAGAGGAGTCCAACACCGAGCAAGTTGCTCATTACGCCTTAATGGCCATCGAAGATGAGGTAACAAATTCAATAGATGCAGATTTATCATTCGATGAATTATTAAATGCTTTCCATGAATTATTTGATGAGTGTAAGACTATCAGTAGAAAATACAAATTGCTAAAAAAGGAGCATGATAGTCTTATTTGTAATTTCGATAAGTTAAATGCTGAACATCATGATAGTTTAAGCCCATGCATAAAATGTCATGATATAGAAACTCTCCAAAAAGAAAACTTGCTACTTAAGGACACCTTGAAGAAATTCGAGGTTGGTAGCAAGTCATTGAACATGATCCTTACAAACAAGGGTCACGTTCCCAAAAGAAGTGGAATTGGATTCATGAGAAGTCCTCACCAAAATCCAACCACCTTCATAAAAGGCTCCATCCTACGTATTCGACATCAAGACAAATGTAACTTCTGTTGTAAATTTGGACACAAGACACATTGTTGTCCATTCAAGAAAATAAGTCCAAACAAATTGATTTGGGTTCCTAAAGGAACCATGATAAACTCCATGCAACATGATAAACAATGTAGATCTATCTTTGAGGCACCCAAAAGCAAATGGGTACCTAAAAATCATCCTTTCTTGTAGAAACTCACACCATCGCAAGCTAGGAGCAAGAGATGGTACCTTGATAGTGGATGCTCAAGGCATATGACCGGAGATCCATCTCAATTCTCTAAGCTCTCTAGCATAGACGAAGGCTATGTCACCTTCGGAGACAACAACAAGGGTAAAATCATTAGCAAAGGAACCATAGGTAACAAATCCAACCTTTTTATTGAAGATGTTCTGTTAGTTGATGGTTTAAAACATAACCTCTTGAGTATTAGTCAATTATGTGATAAAGGATATACTGTCAAATTCGAATCTAATGCTTGCATCATTGAAAAACCACATAAAAATATGTCTATGATTGCATTAAAACAAAATAACGTATACACTATTGACATCAATGACTTATGTGATGAAATGTGTTTTGCGGTTATGAATGAGGATGCTTGGCTATGGCATAGAAGATTAGGTCATGCTAGCATGAAACTAATCACTCAAGTATCATCTAGAGAACTTGTAAGAGGAATCCCTCATATCAAGTTCATCAAAGACAATGTATGTGATGCTTGCCAATTAGGTAAACAAATTAAGGGTAGTTTCAAAGTTAAGAATCAAATAAGCACCTCTAGGCCCTTACAATTGATCCATATGGACTTGTTCGGACCAATCTCTACATCGAGTCTAGGAGGTAGTAAATACGCCTTTGTCATTGTTGATGACTACAGCAGATATACATGGACCTACTTCTTAAAACAGAAAAATGAATGCTTTAGATATTTTACCAAGTTTTGTAAACTTGTTCAAAATGAGAAGGAATCTATGATTTCGTCAATTAGAAGTGATAATGGTGGAGAATTTCAAAACCATGATTTCAAAGAATTCTGTGAACTCAATGGATACAACCATAATTTCTCTACTCCAAGAAATCCTCAACAAAATGGGGTAGTAGAAAGAAAAAATCAAAATTTACAAGAAATGGCAAGAACCATGTTGAATGAACATGGCCTACCCAAATATTTTTGGGCCGAAGCTGTAAACACTGCATGCTATATTTTGAATAGAGTTCTAGTAAGACCCTTACTCTCCAAAACTCCTTATGAGTTATGGAATAACAAAAAACCCAATGTCTCATATTTTAAAGTCTTTGGGTGTAAGTGTTTTATCTTGAATGAAAAGGATAACTTAGGAAAATTCGATGCTAAATCTGATGAAGGAATCTTTCTTGGTTATTCTTCGGTTTCTAAAGCTTTTCGTATTTTCAATAAAAGAACCTTAATTATTGAAGAATCCATCCATGTTGTTTTCAATGAGATTTCCGAAATTAAGAAGAATGATCTTGATGATGATGTTAACTTTGATTCTTTGAATTTAAACGAAATCCCGTCTCCAACTAGCATCTTGGATGCATCCACTTCCTTACCCAAGGATTGGAAGTATGTAGATGCTCATCCTAAGGAGCTAATCTTAGGAGACACATCAAAGGGGGTTCAAACACGATCCTCTTTTAAGAATTTTTGTGGCAACGCCGCCTTTCTCTCGCAAATTGAACCCAAATGTGTTGATGAAGCCATGAAAGATGATTCATGGATTATCGCAATGCAAGATGAATTGAATCAATTTGAGAGAAATGAGGTGTGGACGCTTGTTCCTAGGCCAAATGACCATTTAGTTATTGGTACTAAATGGGTCTTTAGAAACAAGCAAGATGAAAATGGTATCGTGGTTAGAAACAAGGCTAGATTAGTGGCCAAAGGTTTCAACCAAGAAGAAGGTATCGATTACGAAGAAACCTTCGCACCTGTGGCTCGATTGGGAGCCATAAGGATGCTCCTTGCCTACGCTAGTTGTAATAATTTTAAGTTATTTCAAATGGATGTTAAAAGCGCTTTTCTAAATGGCTTTATTTCCGAAGAAGTTTATGTTGAACAACCTCCTGGATTTGAAAATAACAGCCTCCCTAATCATGTGTTTAGATTAACTAAAGCTCTCTATGGCTTAAAACAAGCCCCAAGGGCTTGGTATGAGAGACTTAGTTCTTTTCTTATCAAAAATAACTTTACAAAAGGCAAGGTTGATACTACATTGTTTATCAAGAATTATGAAAATAATTTTCTCATTGTTCAGATTTATGTTGATGATATCATCTTTGGCTCTACAAATGAATCTCTTTGTGAATCTTTTGCTAAAACTATGAGTCTTGAATTCGAAATGAGCTTAATGGGAGAATTAACATTCTTCTTAGGTTTACAAATCAAACAACTAAGCAATGGCATCTTTATTAGTCAAACTAAATATGCCATGAATTTATTAAAAAGGTTTAATATGAACAACTCAAAGGCTAGTAATATTCCTATGAGCACCTCCACTAAGTTAGAAATTGATGAAAGTGGAGAAAGCTTTGATCAAAAAACTTATAGGGGTATGATAGGAAGTTTAATTTACCTCACTGCCACCAGACCAGACATCATGTTCAGTGTAGGACTTTGTGCTAGATTTCAATCAAACCCTAAGATATCTCATCTTAAAGTAGTTAAAAAAATACTTAGATATCTTAATGGAACCACAAATCTAGGATTATGGTACCCAAAATCAAAAAATTTTGAGTTAACAGCTTATGCTGATGCGGACTTCGCTGGCTGTAGACTAGATAGAAAAAGCACATCAGGATCATGTCAATTTTTAGGACATGCCCTTGTTTCCTGGTCATCAAAGAAACAAAGCTCGATTGCTCTATCAACAACCGAAGCTGAATATATTGCAGCAAGTGCATGCTGTGCACAAGTTGTATGGATGAAAAACACTTTAGAAGATTACAAGGTTAATCTTAAAGATATTCCCATTAAATGTGATAACACGAGTGCAATATGCTTAACTAAGAATCCTATACAACACTCAAGAACAAAACATATTGATATTAGACATCACTTTATACGAGATCATGTCACTAATCATGATGTAACCATAGAATTCATTGATACTAAACATCAACTAGCTGACATTTTTACAAAACCTCTAAGTGAAGAACAATTTGATTTCATTCGAAGAGAATTAGGAATGATGAGTTGTCCGAATAGATAAATTTGTTAAAATTATTTTTCGGACTATATTGAATGATCAAATCACTTGATTGCCATGTGAAAATCTGCAACAAAATCTTGTCTGAATGCATCTTATTTATTCGAATAAATTTTCTCGTACACTTTCATGAAAAATAAGTTTCTGAAATAGATTTGATGAAGTGATTCATGTGTATGTATTCCATCCTCCTAAATCTTTACATAGACAATGGCTTATAACAAAAAGGGGAAGAAGTATTAAAGCAATCTATGTAAAATTCCTCTATAAGCTTGCTATTATTATTTTCCTGGTATCATAATTACTATGTTTTTTGTTGATGAATTGATAAACACTGCCATGATTAGAAATACTATGAGTGATGCTATAAACACTGCTATGATTATGCCATCCTTGCATCACCAAGAGATATATGAACATGTGCTAAAATTTGCATTATGCCCCGAGTTGATATCTTATCATGTGAAGAAAATGCAAAACTGGCTAGAATATTTCAAATATGTGCATCATGTAATAGCGCTTCACAGCTTTATATGATAATGTTCAAACTACATGATGAATAGTTACAAACACAATCATACAAACTTGATGATGTATGTCAAGCCTTGACATCGTCTTTGAAGAGATACATCATGATGAGTATCATGATGGGAGTATTGATAAGTTTAACTGATCTAACTTATCAATACGTCACTTGAATTCTTAGGTCTTGAATTCAAGGTTGACTTATCTCAACTATGGCATATAGACAGGGGGAGTTAAGGATAACTCCATTATCAATTGATTGTCATCATCAAAAAGGGGGAGATTGTTGAATCTCGGATTTTGATGATGAAGTCAATTGTCATTTGTTGTCTAATCTATGTGTTGAGATAAATGTGCAGGATTAACTACGATGAAAGTTAGACAAGCAGCAGGAGTTGCGCCGGAGTCAAGTTCATGATCACGTTGGGAGTTCGAGAGTTCGACGGAAGTTCGGACGGTCGTCGGAGGTTCTGCGAGAACAGATCCGAGAAGTCCAGAAGCTTGCCAAGCAAAGCTCGTCGGAACTTGCCAAGTGGATCATCGCAAAGTCCAGGAGTTTGCCGGATGTCCGCAAAAGAATCACCGAGGGTTCATCGGATGATCGACGGAAGTTCGCCGGAAACTCGCGGAAGAAGCGATTGACGCATCGGAGCAAAGCTGTAGAAATTGTCTTAGATTTAATCATAGTTAGCACATTGATTAAGTTGGAAAATGGGAGGTGATCCCATTAGCTTAATCTTGGGGCAATTGGGCCCCTGAAAAGATTGAAATTGGGCCGAATGGAGCTAACCATTCGGACCCTGATTGCACTAGGAGGTGCAACCGCCTAGGCCAGGAGGTGGCACCACCTGGGCTATGCCTCCCAACGAGACTGGGCGGTGCAACCTCCCCATCCAGGAGGTGGCACTGCCTGAGCTCAGTCTTCGAGCTAGACTGGGCGGTGCAACCTCCCTTACAGAGAGGTGGCACCGCTTGAGCTCAGTCTTCGAGCAAGACTAGGCGGTGCAACCTCCCTGACAGAGAGGTGGCACCGCCTGATCTCAGTCTTCGAGCAAGACTGGGCGGTGCAACCTCCCTGACAGAGAGGTGGCACCGCTTGAGCTCGGTCTTTGAGCTCTGCCAGGCGGTGCAACCTCTCCAGTCAAGAGGTGCAACCGCCTGATCCCGAAATTCCGGGATTTGATCGTTTTGAGCTCCAAATTTGAATTGGGTTGGGGCCTATAAATACCCCACCCATTCAGCACTGAAGGGACACAGATCTACACCGAATTCTTGATCTTTTCAGTGATTCTAAGAGCTCAAATTTGTGTAAAGTCCAAAAGTTCTCCTCTTTTCTGTTCTTCAAGTCTTGAGTTGTAAAGAGAGGAGAGAAAGGATCTATAAGGGTTGTCTCCTGAGCCCGTCAAAAGGAGAGAAACTGTAAAAGGGCAGTTGGCCTTCGCCTATTGAAGGAAGGCCCCTAGTTGACGTCGGTGACCTCGCCGGTGGAGGAAGCCAAAAGTGGAGTAGGTCAAGACTGACCGAATCACTCTAAATCTCTGGTTTGCGTTTATTTTGAGCACTTTATCATTACTACAAACCTCCTACATAGCTACTGCTCTCTGCGCTTTTACGAACAAGTTTCTAAGTTCTAATCTTTCCGAATCTGCATTCAGACGTCAAAAGGTGTTTTCGTACGATCTTTACATCGCAGCTTACATTTACGTCTTGAATCTGTTTATAACTGCGAACTGTCTTCTGCGCTTTTACGAATGAGTTTCTTTGCAGTTTACATTTACATTTTGATTCTATTTATAACTGCAAACCGTCTTCTGCAATTTTACGAACGAGTTTCAACATTTAGACGTAAAACTGCATTTAGACGTAAATCGGCTTTCGTCGCACAATCATCAGATTTCAGTTTACGTTTACGTCTTGATTTCAACTGCATACTACCTTCTGCGAGTTTACAAACGAGTTTCAAAGTTCAAACGTAAATCTGCGTTTAAGACGTAAATCTGCGTTTAGACGTAAATCTGCGTTTAGACGTAAATCTACGTTTAGACGTAAATCTGCTTTTTGCATATTACTTTTTGAACTGTACAATAGCAGCACATTGTCTTTATACTTCTGCTTAAACTGCGCTTAGACGCAAACTGTGTTTAGACGCAAACTGCGCTTAGACGCAATCTGCGCTTAGACGCAAACTGCGCTTAGACGCAATCTGAGTTTAGACGCAATCTGCATTTAGACGCAAACTGCGTTTAGACTCTAACTGTGTTTAAACGTAAACTGCACTTAATCATAAGTAATCTTAGAATCGGCTTTTGCATTAAAATAGTTTTTATCGAACGAACGCAGCTTTCGTTTTTAATCGCTGAAAGATTTCCACTGCACTAATTCACCCCCCCCCCTCTTAGTGCTCTCGATCCTAACAATTTGATCTCCTACATTTCTTTTTGACATTTATAAAAATAAAGGAGATCTGTTGAAATAAATCATGTCTTTCGGTATTCAAATGGTCTTATCTTTGATGATATGATTTTTTTTGTATCTATGATACAAATACCTTGATATGATTGAATTACTATTATAAAAGAAAAAGGAAATTGTTAGCTTGCTAATTGCAAAAATATATGCTAGCATGAATGATAAGACATGAGATTGTCTATAGTGCAAATTTATTGTTATCATGATGTGTAGATTGAAATAATGATTAGAATATTGATGTAATTATAAATGATGATTTGGTATTATGCATAAAATACTCTTGATATTATTTTGATGCATACAAATAAAAAGTTATGAACATGGTAGTAGGATATAATTTGACAAAATTGATACCATCATTATATGAAACATTTATGATTTGCAATGATGTATGCAATACTTGTGCTTTTTAATTATGATGTGATATATTACATATGATGTGAATTATGATTCAAACTACTATGAATTGTTGCTGAAATGATATATCATAAATGTTGATTTAATATTTTGTTTCATGAATGCTCTAAATGATGAATGTTTGGTATCATGATCAAAATGTTGATAAATAGTTAAAAATTTTAGTATCATGTATGATATACTCATAATGTTGATTGATTTATTCAATATTGTGCATGAATGAAATATAAGGTTTTTGAAATAGTGCATGTTTTAATTTGAAAATATAATGATGCACAAATAAGATTGATACTTACCTTTGTCATAATTGATGTAAAGGATCTTTCCTTCTTTTTGACAATGACAAAGGAGGAGATAGCTAGCTTGCACAAGACAAGAGAACCAAAAAATTGCAAACATACATATCACAAAAAGGGGCAAAACTTATTAGCTTGCTCATCTCAAAAGCAAGAAATGCTATCTTGTAATCTCAGGCAAATATGCTATCTTGCTTATCTCAAGAAGCAAAACTTGCAACTTGCACATTGCAATAGAAAGCAAGAATCATGAGCTTACATAAGAAAGCTATCTTGCATTTTCTTTCGAAATTTTTGCTAGCTTGTATGTAGTAAAACGTGCATATCGTAAAAATTGCTAGCTTGTAGTCTAAAGAGAAGCAAACAATTGCTATCTAAAGATGCTAAATATACTAAACTTGTACTTTGCAATGGAAGCAAAATTACAAACTCAAACATTGCAAAGGAAGCAAAATTTGATAGCTTGCAACTTGTATATTTCAAGAAGCAAGAGTTGCTTTTTGAACATCTCAAAACTGCTAGCTTGCATGTTCTAAAATGTTATAAAATGTTGTGAAGTAGGACTTGCTATCTTAACTTGATAGTTTGCATATTCTAATTGTGATATAGCACTTGCTAAATTTTTGCTAGCTTGCATGATGTAGCATTTGCTAAAATTTCAAGCTTACAAATTGCATGATAATAAGTTGAATTCTAATATGATAATATCAAAATACTTGATATTATGTTTTTCATGCAATAAGTTGAATTTATATCTCTCAAACACATAGAAAGTGATACTTCTCCTTTTTGTTGATGACAAAGGGGGAGAAGTATGATCATGTTATGCATGATGACGTGTTACAAATATTCATGATGAATATTTGCAATGACTTGAATTTGTCTTGAATTCAAGGTTCTATCAATATGGCATATTTATAGGGGGAGTTTATTTAAACTTTGAGAGTTAAGGTTAACTCCGTCATCAAGTGGTTGTCATCATCAAAAAGGGGGAGATGGTTGAATCTCATATTTTGATGATAAAACCACTTGATATGTGTTTATGATTTAATCTGCGTTTTGAGTGATGCAGGATGCTTTGATTAGGATGAGATAATTAAAGCAGGAAAATCATGTTATGCCGGAGGAACATGTTAGAAGATTGGATGTCGGGCCGGTGGATCGATCGACGTATCGACAGAAGGCTTCGGGCCGTGGATTCGGGCATTGGGCCAAGAAGAGTGGGTATTGCGCTAAGGATATTGGAGTTGCGGAGACAACTGGCCGATTAGGCAATAAGCAGCAAGAGAGGACGATGCGCCGAAGAATCAAACGAAGCGTCGAGGGACCAATAACATGCTAGACAATTATTTTAATTGCTTAGGATTAATTGTCTAGATTGAAGTTTTGTTTTACATGTGCAGGATTAACTATGATAGCTTAAAGACATAAAGCAAGTCTACCGAAGTCAAGTTCGATGGGTGTTCAAGAGTCCGAAGATTCGTCCGAGATGTTGCCGGAACCAACCGAGAGGAAATCGGGGACTTATTGGAGTTTTCAGAAGTCTGTCGAAGAAATCGTCAGAGGTTCGCGGAGATCACTAAGAAGGCTCGGCTACTCGCTGAACTCGCCACAAGATCAGGAGCCTGCTAGGAGTCCATCGGAAGAAATCCGAGGGTGTATCGGAAGTCCGCCGAAAGATCGCCGGAAAGCTAGCCGGAAGGAAACTCGACATTGCCGGTTATAAGATCTGCTTAGGACTATGTCTTAACTTCATAGTTTGCATGTAATTAGGGCTAGGATTAAAAAATAATCCTATATCCTGGTTAGGGGCCAAATGGGCCCGAATATGACTTGGTTTGGGCCAGATCTGAAGCCCAACCAATGACCCGTAAGGTCGGGCGGTGGCACTGCCCAGAACCCGAAGGATCGGGCGGTGGCACCGCCTAGCACCCGAGAGGTCCGATGGTGGCACCGCTAGTACACTGTCAGTATTAGACATTGACAGGTGGTGGCACCGCCATTGACAATCGCCTCCATCGGGAACCCAAATGTAATTCAAATTTGGAGCCCAAATTTGAATCCTCTTGGGGCCTATAAATACCCCTTAATTCTCAGCAGAAAAAATAACATTTGAAAAGTTAGAGATTGAGATAAAGCCTTAACAAAGTCTTTAGCAAGTCTGGTTTTCAATAGCTTAAGTGTTCACCTCCCTCTTTCTCTTTGAAAATCTGTAAGAGTGTGAACCACTTGTAAAAGGTTGTAAGAGGGGTATTTGTCCTTCCCCTTCAAAGTGATTTGCTAGTGGAAGTTGGGAGCCTCATCGAAAAAGGCTTCGCAAGTGGATGTAGGTCATTTTGACTGAACCACTTTAAATTGGTGCATTCCTTGAATTTGTGAGTATTTACCTTTCTTAAACCATTATTT
This sequence comes from Musa acuminata AAA Group, assembly GCF_036884655.1. Lineage (NCBI taxonomy): Eukaryota > Viridiplantae > Streptophyta > Magnoliopsida > Zingiberales > Musaceae > Musa > Musa acuminata. Next base: position 35,142,467 of record NC_088346.1, on the reverse strand, counting down.
ACATAGCAACAAGCTTTCGGATTTTATCTTCTCACTTTACTCGAGCTACTTTCACCAAGTCATTCATTGTCGAATCGAAATCTCTACACATTTACGAAATCGTTTTCAAACTTACGAGTTTTAATCTGTTGCACTAATTCACCCCCCCCCCCTCTTAGTGCCGCTCCGATCCTAACAGGTACCACTAGTTTGGGCAGTGGTACCACTAGTACCCCGAAAATCGGGGATGAGACACTTTTAGGCTCCAAGTTTAAATCTACTTAAGGCCTATAAATACCCCTCACATCCCTGGTTAACATACACAAGCAAAGAGAACTTAAAAGTGGAAAAATATTGCATAAATCACTTGAGAGATCCCCTCCTCTAAGTTTAGAATTTTGTTTAGGGAGGAGTGAGTGCTTGTAAAAGGTTGTCTCCTAAACCTATGAAAAGGAGAAGAGGGGTGTAAAATGGTAGTTGATATTCACCCATTGAAAGAAGATCGTTAGTGGATATTGGTGGCCTAGAATCGGAGGAGTGGATGTAGGTCACGACAACCGAACCACTATAAAAATATGGTTTGTATTTACTTCTTGTTATTTACCTTTATTATAAACTAAATTTTTACTCTCACTTTGTCGAAACAAATTTATCGAGCGAGATTTTCAAACCCAACATTTTTACTCGCTGCACTAATTCATCCCCCCCTCTTAGTGTTGACTTGATCATAACAGTTGGTATCAACGCTACGTTCTTTCTCGTTTGGTTTAACACCCAAGAGAAATGACTCTTTTTGGCAATCATGAGGGTCACTCTATCATTTGTCCTCCTATGTTCAATGGGACAAACTACACTTATTGGAAAACTTGGATGAGAGTTTTCTTGCTTTCGTTGAATCTCGATTTATGAAATATTATCAAAAATGGATTTCAAAAGTCTTCTCTTCTAATGAACGATTAGAATGAGTTGGAGAAGAAGACTTTCTCTTTAAATGCCAAGGCTATGAATGTCTTGTTTTGTGCTTTAGGTAAAAATGAGTGTCTATTTATGAAACAACTTTCGATATTTGTCACACACTCTAAATTACTCACAAAGGCACAAGTAGGGTTAAATATTCTAAAGTTAATTTCTTGATGCATGATTTTGAATTATTTCGAATGAAGTCGAGCGAAACTATTATTAACATGTACGCTTGTTTTACATATGTTGTCAATAGTTTAAAAGCTCTTGATAAATATTTTTCAAATTTTGAACTTGTTAACAAGATATTAAGATCCCTTCCAAAGAGTTGAGATCCAAAAGTAACTACAATACAAGAGGCAAAGGACTTAAATAATTTTTCACTTAAAGAACTTATTGGTTCATTGATGATGATGATGATGATGACCTTGAACTTCTCATAATAAAGATTATAAATTTCTTAAAATAAGAATAAAAAAGTAAAAATAAATTTAAAAAGAAGAAGTTGTCAAAGAAGAAGAAAGTATTCAAGGCGACTTGGGATGAATCGAGCTCATCTGAAGACAAGAAGCAAACCAACAAAGATAAGGTGGCGAACTACACCTTAATGACTTTCGATGACAAGGTAATCAAAACTCCCTTAGTTTATTTTGAAATAACATGATACTGTTCATGAGTTGTTTTTAAATTATTTAGTAAAAATTATAAAAAGGGGGGGCAAAAATATCATGCTTTTCTTTCTAGTGATTTTGAAAAAGTTTAAAATTTGAGCATAAAAATTACATGTTAACTCCTAGCACTAAGTATAAAAAGTTAGATTCATTTAGAAAGAAAAATACATTACTACAACAAACAAAATGATTTTGATTGAAAATGCTTTATGTTTAATGTTAAAAGTTTTGGTATCATGCTTAATGATTTTATATTTTGCATGAGAATTTGAAGTAATGATGATTGAAAATCTTATGTTTTGGAATTATATGTTACACTTTTGATCTTGATGGTTTTTCTTACTCTTTCGGTTTTAAACGATGATGAATGTTTTGATTTGATATAAAAGACAAAGACATGCTCATAAGAAATCAAATTACTTAAATTGAAACATCTAAAAAGAGGAAAGTATTTTTCTTGAAATTTTTTTTCCTCTATCTTATCGATTTTTTAAAAATAGATTAATGAATCTATTCTTAAATTATTAAAGTGACTTTGTTGATTTGACAAATTGAATGAGTTGAAAATGAATGATGATTTTTCTCTTGATTCCTTGGAATTATAACTTGTGATATTTTTTTATATGAATCATGATCTTGATTTCTCAATATTTGATACATAAGATTTTTCTATGAATCAAGATCTTATTTTTTAACTCTCTTGTTTCTTTTTACTAATTACTAAAAAGGATAATTATTTAGATGAATCATTCATAATTGATTTTTCTTGATCTTTCATCATTCATGTCATGATTTTCATTTGACACCTTTGTATTTATGTGATGCTTAGAGCATTGATGTAAGAAAGAAATGAATTGCACCATTATAAAATTCTCCTCTTCTTTTTTCTTGTTTATAATGAAAAGAGGGAGAAAGAAAATTGTTAGCGTATCAGGAGATTGATAAATCTATTTATGTCATTTTGAATCTCGTAAAAATGATTTTGATGATTAGATGATTTAAATCTAAATGAGATTTTTCTGAACCTTCTCTTAATTTCATAACTTGAGATTTTCTTTTATTCTCGTATGATTCATGTATTTTGTTTAAGAGAATATTTTCTATATGAATCATGTGCTGAATCTCGGATTTTGATGATGAAGTCAATTGTCATTTGTTATCTAATCTATATGTTGAGATAAGTGTACAGGATTAACTACGATGAAAATAAGATATGCAGCAGGAGTTACACCAGAGTCAAGACAATGATCACATTGGGAGTTTGAGAGTTCGACGGAAGTTCAGACAGTCGTCGGAGGTTCTGCGGGAACAAATCCGAAAAGTCCATGAGCTTGCCAAAGAAGCTCGTCGGAACTCGCCAAGTGGATCATCGCAAGTCCAGGAGTTTGCCAGAAGTCCGCAAGAATATCACCGAGGGTTCATCGGATGATCGACAGAAGTTCGCCGGAAGCTCGTCGGAAGAAGCGATTGACGCACCGGAGCAAGTTGCAGTAAATATCTTAGGAAATATCATAGTTAGCACAATGATTAAGTTGAAAATAGGAGGTGATCCCATTAACTTAATCTTGGGGCAATTAGGCCCCTGAAAAACCCAAATTGGGCCGAATGGATCAACCTATTCGGACCCTGATTTCTGCCAGGTGGTGGCACCGCTTGAGCTCAGCCTTCGAGCTCTGGCAGGAGGTGCAACCGCCCCTGACAGAGGTGGCACCGCTTGGGCTCGGTCTCCGAGCTCTAGTTGAGCGGTGCAACCGCCTTAGTCAAGCGGTGGCACCGCCTGAGCTCGGTCTTCGAGCTCTAGCAAGAGGTGCAACCGCCCTTGACAAGAGGTGGCACCGCCCAGAGGCTCAGTCTTCGAGCTCTGCCAGGCGGTGCAACCGCCAGATCCCAGAATTTCGGGAATTGACAGTTTTGAGCTCCAAATTCAAACTGGGTTGGAGCCTATAAATACCCCACCCTTTTAGCACTGAAAGAGCACCCTGAAACCACAAAAATTTTGATTTTACTTTGTGATTTTTAGAGCTCAAAAGTGTTGTATGAGTTAAAAGTTCTTCTTCCTCTTCTCTTCCAAGTTTTAATCTATTAAGAGAGGAAAGGAAATTTTGTAAGGGTTGTCTCCTAAGCCCATCAAAAGGAGTGAAATTGTAAAAGGGTGGTTGGCCATCGCCTATTGAAGGAAGGCCTCTAATTGACACCGGTGACCTCGTCGGTGGAGGAAGCCAAAAGTGGAGTAGGTCAAGATTGACCGAACCACTCTAAATCTCAGTTTGCATTTACTTTGAGCATCTTATCTTTACTGCAAACCTCCTCAATAGCTTATTGCCTTCTGTGATTTTACGAACGTGTTTCAAAGTTCAGTGCTTTCCGAATCGACGTTCAGACGCAAATCAGTTTTATCATACGAACATCATATTTTAGATTGCGCTTACCTTCTGATTTCCATCATAACTGCAAACTACCTTTATATCTTTGCTTTAACTGCATCTAGCTTCATCTCAAGTTAAAGTGGTTTACGAATCGGCTTTCATACCCCAAAAAACTGGGTTGGGGCCTATAAATACCCCACCCTTTCAGCACTGAAAGGGCACCCTAAAACCACAAAAATTTTGATTTTACTTTGTGATTTTTAGAGCTCAAAAGTGTTGTATGAGTTAAAAGTTCTTTTTCTTCTTTTCTACCAAGTTCTAATCTGTTAAGAGAGGAAAGGAAATTCTGTAAGGGTTGTCTCCTAAGCCCATCAAAAGGAGTGAAATTGTAAAAGGGTGGTTGGCCATCGCCTATTGAAGGAAGGCCTCTAATTGACACTGGTGACCTCGTCGGTGGAGGAAGCCAAAAGTGGAGTAGGTCAAGATTGACCGAACCACTCTAAATCTCGGTTTGCATTTACTTTGAGCATCTTATCTTTACTGCAAACCTCCTCAATAGCTTACTGTCTTCTGTGATTTTACGAACGTGTTTCAAAGTTCAGTGCTTTCCGAATCGACGTTCAGACGTAAATCAATTTTATCGTACAAACATCATATTTCAGTTTGCGCTTACCTTCTGATTTCCATCATAACTGCAAACTGCCTTTATATCTTTGCTTTAACTGCATCTAGCTTCATCTCAAGTTAAAGTGGTTTACGAATCGGCTTTCATACCCCAAAAAACTGGGTTGGGGCCTATAAATACCCCACCCTTTCAGCACTGAAAGGGCACCCTGAAACCACAAAAATTTTGATTTTACTTTGTGATTTTTAGAGCTCAAAAGTGTTGTATGAGTTAAAAGTTCTTCCTCTTTTCTTCCAAGTTCTAATCTATTAAGAGAGGAAAGGAAATTCGGTGAGGGTTGTCTCCTAAGCCCGTCAAAAGGAGTGAAATTGTAAAAGGGTGGTTGGCCATCGCCTATTGAAGGAAGGCCTCTAATTGACACTGGTGACCTCGTCGGTGGAGGAAGCCAAAAGTAGAGTAGGTCAAGATTGACCGAACCACTCTAAATCTCGGTTTGCATTTACTTTGAGCATCTTATCTTTACTGCAAACCTCCTCAATAGCTTACTGCCTTCTGTGATTTTACGAACGTGTTTCAAAGTTCAGTGCTTTCCGAATCGACGTTCAGACACAAATCAGTTTTATCATACGAACATCATATTTCAGTTTGCGCTTACCTTCTGATTTCCATTATAACTGCAAACTGCCTTTATATCTTTGCTTTAACTGCATCTAGCTTCATCTCAAGTTAAAGTGGTTTACGAATCGGCTTTCATACCAAAATCGCTTTTATCGTACGAACGTCGTATTTTAGTTTGCGCTTATATTCTGATTTTCATCATAACTACAAACTGCCTTCATAGATTTACTTTAATGTCATGTTGCTTGATCTTAAGTTAAAGTAATCCTAGAATCGGCTTTCATACCGAAATCGCTTTTATTGTTCGAACGTTTTTTTTATCGTGAAAGATTTCCGCTGCACTAATTCAACCCCCCCCCCCCTCTTAGTGCTCTTGATCCTAACAATTGGTATCAGAGTGGGGTTAACTCTCAAACGAATTAAAACCCAAGAGAGATGGCATACGTCGGAAACCAAGAGGGTCATTCTATTACACGTCCACCCATATTCAATGGGACGGACTACACCTATTGGAAGACCCGAATGAGGATCTTTCTTATTTCTATGGACTTGTAGCCTAATACTGGGTGGTACCATTGCCTGACACACTGTCACTGGGTGATACCACCACCCAGTCTGGCGGTATCATCGCCTGACAACCTCGGAGATCGAGTGTTTCGAGTTTTCCAACTCATAAGCGGTTCTACCGCCTATTCTGGCAGTGCCACCGCCTGACCCAACTTTTGGGTCATTGAATGGGCCTCCCAATGAGCCCAAATTAGTCCCAATTAGGGCCCCATTGGCCCCTAATTGAGTTAGCATTATTACACCAAAAGCTAACTCAATTAGCCCCCTAAACTACTTCGATCTTAGATAAATGATTACAAAGCATGAATCCTTTGTCTAGCATGTTATTAGTTCATCTGCCGCTTGTCCGATCCTTCGACGTATCGTCCTCTCCTTCAGCGTATTGCCCAATCGACATGTTGACTCCCACAAATTCTGATCTTCTTGGTGCAATATCCGATCCTTCGGCCTGATGCCCGAATTCATGACACGAATCCTTCTACCAACATGTTGACTGATCCTCCGGCCCGACGTCCAATCTTCTAACATGTTCACTCCAGCCCAATGTCTGATTCCTTCTGCTTTAATCAATTTCCCTCTCCTTTATCGAAGCTAGTCCTACGTCACTCAAAACGTAGATTAGATCACAAACTCATCAATTGATTTCATCATCAAAATCCGAGATTCAATAATCTCCCCCTTTTTTATGATGACAACCAATTGATGATAGAGTTTAAACTAAACTCCTCCTATCAATATGTCATATTGAAATTAGGCATCATTCAAATAAATGATAACCTTTTAGTTCATGTTGAAACTATTTTAATCAAATCATATGCAATACATCGTATATATCATCATAATAAAATCATGAGTATTGCATGCATCATTCCAAAGCATAATGTATATTTTCAAAATCATCATTACTTGTATGATCATCATATATAATTTTAAATTATTATTTTATACATAATATGCATGATTATCATCATACATTCTCCCTATTTGTTATCAACAAAAAGGAGAAGTGCAACTAGTAAGTTTTTGAGATATAATTTCAAAACATAATTTTAAATTTTTGAAATATCATATCATCATGCTTGCTAGCAAGTTTTTCAAATATGAAAGTTAGCAAAATTGTTTGCATTTATTGAGATGTGCAAGATAGCATGTTTTTGCATTTTCTTTGGAATGTGTAAGCTAGCACTTCTATTTAGATATGCAAGCACTTTTGATTCTTCTTGAGATATGCAAGCTAGCATTTTTGTGTTTCTTAAGATACTAGCAAGTTTCTTTCTTGATATATGCAAGTTAGCAAACATTGCTTCTTTTGAGATCTTCTTGCTTCTTTTGAGATCTTTTTGCTTCTCTTTAGATGTGCAAGCAAGTAAGTTTTTCTCTCTTTGAAATTTGCAAACTAGCAATCTTTACTTCCTTTTGCAATGTGCAAGCAAGCAAATTTATCTCCCCCTTTGTCATTGTCAAAAAGAAAGGATGAATATAATTTTATAATTCTTTTTCCCTTTACAACAATTTTCAAAGCATGACAAAGATAAATTTAAATCAAATGTGATAAGGTATATAATTTATAAATACAAGGGAGTATCACAAATAAACATAGGAAATCTTAAGTCATGAATTTCAAAAAATATATTCTCTTTAGTAAATGGCAAAAAGAAATATAAAAGATCAAATAAGATATATCACAAAAAAAATCTCAAGTATCAAATATCTAGAAGTCAAGATCATGATTAAGATAAAACTTCTCTAAAGAAATATAGGATAACTTGATTCATTCATAAATAATCTTAAGTCATCAAGATCATGATTCATAAAATGAATCTCCTCTTAAATAATATGAGAATATATAACAAGAGATCTTCATTCATACAAGATTTCAAATTCTAATTCTGAGGAATCAAAATCACGATATAGGTAAAAACTCATTCAAATTCAAATCATCAAAATCACTTTCAAGAGATTCAAAATGACATAAATAGATTCATTAATCTCTTATTGAAAACTTGATAAGATTTTAGGGATAGAGACATTTTCAAGAATAATGCATTCCCTCTATTTTATGTGTTTCAATTTACGTGATTTATTTCATATAGCATGCCTTTGTCTTTTACACCAAATAAAAACATGCATCATCATTTAAAATTTAAAAAGCAAATGTTATCATAAAAATCCTCAATGTCAATAAACCATAAATCATAAAAATCATTATGATCAAAAGTGTAACACATAATTTCAAAACATAATATTTCAAATCATCATTACTTCAAATCCTCATGCATAATATAAAATCATCAAACATGATACCAAAACTTTTAACATACACATAAAATATTTTTTAAAATCATTTTGTTTCGACTAATGAGCTTTGTGAAGTGTGTTGGATCTCCGATCATAAGCCTTAGAGCATCCACTATCAAAATTTTATTTTTGCTCCTAGCTTTCGACCGTAGATATTTCTATAAGAAAGGTGGGTTTGTTCTAGGTACCCATTTAGTTTTGGGTCCCTCATGGTTTGATCTATCATTCTTATTTTTTAAAATAAGATCATTTATGGTTCCTTTAAGAATCCAAATTAATTTATGTGAGCCATACTTTTTGAATGGACAATTACATGCAAAATGACTATGTTTACCACAAAAATTATATTTGTTTTTAACGAAAATATGTAATGTGGGTCCTTTAACAAAAATAGTTGGCTTTTGTTGAGTATTCCTCATAAAGCCAATTCCTTCCTTACTTCGAACATATTCTTATTAGCAAAAATCATGTTTAAAGATTTGTTACCAACTTTAAATTTATCTAACATTTTTATGTTGATGACATGCTTATTCTTGGAAAAGTGTAACATCCCCCATTTTTAAAAATTTAGTAAAAGTTTATTTTTATAAGGATTATTTAAAAATTATTTTATATTAAATGATATTATATTAAAGATTTATGGCTAGGGACCTAAGAGTAAATATTAGAAGTTTGATATAATTTATGAAAGATTCAGATTTAAGTTAAAAAAAGAAAAAGAAAAAAAAAATATAGTGGACATGTGTCACTAATTAACATAAGGTTGGTGCCACTTATCTTTGCTCTAAAGATGACACCTAGCCCCTTTCATGCATGCATGACACCTTGCAACTTTTGCATTAGCCAAAACCCAAATAATTAGATGAAAGGTTAAAGAAAACAAACCTGAAGAGTTGCAGCCAACGTGAGTTTGAGAAAAGAAGAAGAAGAAGAAGAGCTTGAGGTTTTTCATCAATTTTTTCACATTTGGGATTCAAATAATTTTAAGGCAAGTGTTCTAATCCCATCCACAGTAACCTTAATCTCTGTTTCCATTTTTATTCTGCAAAATTTGAAAGATTTCAACTGAGAACCAGACCTCCTTTCGCTTTGATATAAAGCTATGAATCTGTAATTTTTCGGTAATCTGACCTCTATGCAATGTTTCGGTCATAACATTTTGTAATAAACTCTGATTTAGACAAAACCTATTCCATTTGAAAGTAGAAAAAAAAACCTTTATTTTGATAATAAGATCAAACGATTTGGAGTTTAAATGCCTACTAAGACTTCTGTTTAAATTAACCCTACAGATTCTGTAAAACAGGGACCAAAATTTCTGACCTCTTGTTGCTTAACTACTTATAACTTTCTGCTGTAAACTCAGATTCATACAAAGTATGATTTATTCGAAGCTAGACTCAAAATTCTTTCTGTATATACCTGATTTGAAATTTTTGGAGTACAATTGCTAACTGAAACATCTGCTTTCATCGACCCTATGGATTCAATAAAATAGAGCTAATATTTTTAGACCTTACGCTACAAAATAAACTGTAACTCCCTGTTGTAAATTCCAATTCTTGTTAAACTTAATTTTCCTAAAACTAGATTGACAAAGATTTCCAATGACACTTATTTTGTATAAATTGGAGCATAATTGGTTATCCAAATAGTTCATACAATGTTCCTATCAAATTCTGCCAGAATCGAGCTTTGGTTGATTTCGGCTTTCCTTGTTTCTTCTCTTTGGAAATCGATTTTGGAAAAAAACTCTTACTTCATTTAAGCTTTACATTATTACCTTAAATTCCTGTATACTTTTGTCCTTTATTTATTTGTACATCTGCAACTATCATCTAAAGATCATGTTTGCATCGTAATGATTCGGCACATGCATCCCATTGTTCCGCATTTGCTTTCGATATGTGCCTCTTCCAGTTTCATTTCTTTGGATATTGAACTTATCTAACTTTCTTATTTCAATTGAGCTATATATGGTTTCTTGGAATCCTTGTATGCTCTTGCTTTTGTTTCCTTTCAAATCTGAATACATTGTGAAAGATTATGTTTGTATCGTATTGACTCGAAAGGCATATGTACATTTCGTTGTTCCACATGTGCTTCCGATATATCCCAAATCATTATTCATAATACCCTTTTGTACTCTGGTGTTTGTGGGATTATTTGGACCTTTGCCAGAAATGGTAAAGGGTATGTGCTTAGAGCCCGCGATGCTCTAGATTATGTTTGGTGGTCATTCAGAAATGGATGGACCATATTATGTTTGGAATCCCACTTCACCTTCTATCTGTTTGATATGAAATTCAGAGCCAACCTAGCACTTGGGTAGGGTGAGAGGGCTCGAGTAGGAAAGGGCTACCATATGTCATCGGTATGCTCTTTATGTCAATGATATGCTCCAATTATCTTTCCTCGATTGTATGAACAAAGCGTGATTCAAACGAAATGACATCGTAATTCTGCATTCATGATATCCAAATTGCTCCTTACGTCTTTGTTATGCCTTGAAATTACCATATGTCATCGATATGCTCCTTATGCCAATGATATGCTCCAATTACCTTTTCTCGATTGTATGAACAAAACGTGCTTCGAACGAAATGACATCGTAATTCTGCATTCATGATATCCAAAATGCACCTTACGTCTTTGTTATGCCTTGAAATTACCATATGTCATCAATATGCTCCTTATGCCAATGATATGCTCCAATTACCTTTCCTCGATTGTATGAATAAAACGTGCTTCGAACGATATGATATTGTAATTCTGCATTCAAACAAAACATGCTACTGTTTCATCTTGTATCTCTGCTTTGTATTTTGATACCTCATTTGTTTGAAAACTGTCCTCTTTGCTATGGATATGTTAGTCATTTGCTGAGCTTTATATGCTCACCCCGTTGCTGTATAAATTTTTCAGGATAGCTTATCGCTCACTAAAATGTGTAAATTGGGTTGAGGTAGTGGAAGACTAGAAGATTTTGGGGCAAATATTTTGTACTTGATAGGTTGATGTTGTATAAGTTCTTTTTGGGTGTAATGAAATATCAATGACAAATCTAGATTGATGTATCTTGTAAATATTTGAGAAGTACCTCTTATGTTAGGATTTTGGAAATGTTAGGTCTAAACTGTGTACTGATATAAACATGTAGTACATGTTGGTTTTGCGATTGCATTAATTGCCACGCTTATGGATTTATGATATAGTTATGGTTTAGTTAAGTTGCTTTTGGATTTTAAGAATCTTCTAGTGACATGATGTATGATTATAAACCGCACAGGTTATGTGAATTGTGGATTGTAGAGATGAATGACTTGAATATTTTTCTTAGTGACCTCAAATGTGTGATTGGATCCTGGATTGTTTGTTGAATCATTATATTATCAATCTTGAATTAGGTTCTCACCTCCTAAATGAGAATTAAATTCGGGGGGGGCGTGACAGAGTGGTATCAGAGCATGGTTTGAGGATCACTAAAATATTTGATACGTTGACGTGCAAAATATATTAAGGTATAGTGAACTATAGTGATTGGTAAAAATTTTCTTTGATGCATTTTTGGAATCTAGGATGACGAGGACATTTAGTCCTCCTACTTCATCTACTTTTGATTAATTAAGTGCGATAAAAGGGTTGATCGAGGATATTAAATCAGAGTAGCGCAGTAGAAGCGTGGTAAACCTAATACATTGGTAGCAGAAAAATAGATGATGTGATTGGAGAAGATATTTGATGCACGAAATTATTCTGATGATCAAAAGAATTTCTGGAGATCAAGGACAGGAATAGAAAGGATAAGTTTACCCAAAAAAAAAAAAAAGATTAGAAATGAATCTGAATGTGATAATAAGAGGGTCAAGACATCATCGATTTGAAAAGGGAAGTTACCACAAAAGATTCAATCCTGTGTATGATGCAAGTTAAATTATGAAATAAGTTTATATTTGTAGGTGACTGGAGCCTATTTTGTTTATGAAAATTTGGATCATAAAATGAAAGACTGCCCTTTGAACAAGAAGAAAGAATCACTACCGCATAAATCATCAGCCCATGTCAGAGTGTATGTTATCACGGAATATGATTCTAAAGCTTTTGAATTAGTGGTTGAAGGTACTATTCATATTTCTGAAAGAATACAAATATTTGTTTGACCATGTGTCTCATCTATGATTTGATTCGTAATATTTTGCTTATCACATGGGCATTCAACCTAAACCACTGGATTATATGCTATATGTAAATACGACTATTAGGGATTGTCTGATAATAAACTCGATCTGGTCATCTTGTTTGATTTCTATTGGAGAACACGAACTTCTTGCTGATTTAGTTCTCCTAGATATTTAGAGTTTTGATATTATATTAAGTATGGATTGACTATCTTCCAATCATACCAATATAGATTGTTATACAAAATGATCAATTTTTGTATACTAGATCATCCCATCATTTATTTTGAGAGTATTGGGCATGATTCACCTCCTTGCCTGATGTATCTTAAGATGACTTGCCTAGATTATCTCTAGATAGAGAGGATGAATTTGCTTTTGATTTGGTCCTTGGGACAATTCCAATATCTAAGCCTCCTTACGGAATGGCACCACTTGAGCTAGAGGAATTGAAAAAGCAACTACAAGAACTATTAGATAAGGGTTTCATTCAACCCGGTGCTTCACCATAGGGTGATGATTGTGAGCAAAGTTTTCAAGAGTTAAAAAGGAGATTGACTAGTGCCTCTATTCTCACTTTTCCAAGTGGTGATGAGGGATTTATGGTTTACACTGATGCTTCAAGAAAGGGCCTTGGATGTGTTTTGATGTAAGAAGGGAAAGTGATTGCTTATGCTTCTAGACAACTAAAGAGTTATGAACTGAATTATCCAACTCATGATTTAGAATTTGCAGCAATTATTTTTTTTTCTAAAGATTTGGAGGCATTACTTGTATGGGCGAACATTTAAAATCTTTACTGATCACAAGAGTTTAAAGTATATTTTTACTAAAAAAAAAAAGAGTTAAACATGAGGCAGCGGAGATGGATAGAACTTCGAAAGGATTATGATTGTACCATTCGTTATCACCCGGGTAAAGCTAATGTTGTAGTAGATGCCCTTTGTAGAAAATATACAACTTTTATGACGACTTTGGTTGTGAAGCAATGGAAGTTATTAGAAGAGAATTATGATTCGAATGTTATGAGAAAAGGGCAAGACTCAATGATATTAATGGCCTCCATCCAAGTGCAATCTGATCTCATTCAATAAATTAAAGGAGGACAACTACGAGATCGATGCTTGATTTGCTTAAGGAATGAAGTAGAAAAGGGATTGAAACTGAATTTTCGAGTTTCAGAGGATGGCCTATTGAGATATTTGGGGATAGAATATGTGTTCCAAATGACTCAGATATCAAAAATCAAATCATGAGGGAAGGTCATAATTTAAAGTACACCATGCATCCTGGTAGCACTAAGATGTATAGAGATCTCCAAAGTAATTATTGGTGAGAAGGCATCAAGAAGGAGATTGTAATATATGTTTCAAAGTATTTGACTTGTCAACAAATCAAAGCAAAACACCAAAGGCTTGGAGGCTTGTTGCAACCTTTAGATATTCCTGAATGGAAATGGGAATGTATTACCATGGACTTTATTTCAGGACTACCCCGAACTTCTAGAAAGCATGATGCTATTTGGGTTATCATTGATAGGTTAACGAAATCTGCACATTTTCTACCGATCAATATAACTTATTCTCTTGATAGGCTTGCAGATTTATATATAAATGAAATAGTAAGACTTCATGGTGTTCCAAAGGAGATAATCTCTGACAGAGACTCCAGATTTCTATCTAGATTTTGGAGAAGGTTACAGGAATCTATTGGCACTAAAGTCAAGTTTAGCACTGCTTATCACCCTCAAACTGATGGTCAATCAGAAAGAACCATTTAAACACTTGAGGATTTGCTTCGAGCCTATGTTATGGATTGGAAAGGTGAATGGGATAAAGATATTTCTCTTATTGAGTTCATTTATTATAATATTTATCATTCAAGTATTCAAATGGCTCCTTATGAAGCTTTATATGGGCGAAAGTGCAGGACGCCTATATGTTGGGAAGAAATTGGCGACAGAAAGTTATTAGCACCAGAAAAAGTACAAGAGACTACTGAGAAAATTTAACTTATAAGAAAAAGGTTAAAGACTGCTCAGAGTCATCAAAAGAGTTATGCTGATAACATAAGACGAAATATTGAGTTCAAATCGGGGATTTTATATTCCTGAAGGTCTCCCCTTCTAAAGGCATTGTAAGATTTGGGAAGAAAGGAAAGTTAAGCCCAAGATTTATTGTACCTTTTGATATTCTTGAGAGAGTTGGTTCTGTTGCTTATAGGATTGCCTTGCCACCATCATTGTGCCATATTTATGATATGTTTCATGTTTCAATGATCAGAAAGTATATGCCTGATCCCTATCATATCATTAAGTATGAGCCGATGGAGATTGATAAAGACTTATCTTATGTGGAAGAGCCCACTCAGATTGTTGATAAAAAAGAAAAGATCTTGAGGAATCGGGTTATCCCTCTAGTTAAAGTGATCTCGAGATATCATTCTAGAGACAAAACAACTTGGGAGCTTGAGGAAGAAATGATGAAAGCTTATCCTCATCTTTTCGTCGAATGATGTATGATAAATTTAGAGGACTAATTTTTTTTTTAAGGAGGGGAGAGTGTAACATCCCCCATTTTTAAAAATTTAGTAAAAGGTTTGTTTTTATAAGGATTATTTAATAATTATTTTATATTAAATGATATTATATTAAAGGTTTATGGCTAGGGACCTAAGAGTAAATATTAGAAGTTTGATATAATTTATGAAAGATTCAGATTTAATTTAAAAAAAAGAAAAAGAAAAAAAAAATATAGTGGACATGTGTCACTAACTAACATAAGTTTGGTACCACTTATCTTTGCTCTAAAGATGACACCTAGCCCATTTCATGCATGCATGACACCTTGCAACTTTTGCATTAGCCAAAACCCAAATAATTAGATGAAAGGTTAAAGAAAACAAACCTGAAGAGTTGCAGCCAACGTGAGTTTGAGAAAAGAAGAAGAAGAAGAAGACGAAGAAGAAGAAGAAGAGCTTGAGGTTTTTCATCAATTTTTCCACATATGAGATTCAAATAATTTTAAGGCAAGTGTTCTAACCCCATCCCACAGTAATCTTAATCTCTATTTCCATTTTTATTCTGCAAAATTTGAAAGATTTCAACTGAGAACCAGACCTCCTTTCGCTTTGATAGAAAGCTATGAATCTGTAATTTTTCGGTAATCTGACCTCTATGCAATGTTCCGGTCATAAAATTTTGTAATAAACTCTGATTTAGACAAAACCTGTTCCATTTGAAAGTAGACAATAAAACCTTTATTTTGATACTAAGATCGAACGATTTGGAGTTTAAATGCCTACTAAGACTTCTGTTTAAATTAACCCTATAGATTCTGTAAAACAGGGACCGAAATTTCTGACCTCTTGTTGCTTAACTACTTATAACATTCTACTGTAAACTCAGATTCATACAAAGTATGATTTATTCGAAGCTAGACTCAAAATTCTTTCTGTATATACCTGATTTTAAATTTTTGGAGTACAATTGCTAACTGAAACAAATGCTTTCATCGACCCTATGGATTCAGTAAAACAGAGCTAATATTTTCAGACCTTACTCTACAAAATTATCTGTAACTCCCTGTCGTAAATTCCAATTCTTGTTAAACTTGATTTTCCTAAAACTAGATTGACAAATCTTTCTAATGACACCTATTTTGTACAAATTGGAGATAATTGGTTATCCAAATAGTTCATACAATGTTCCTATCAAATTCTGCCAGAATCGAGCTTTGGTCGATTTCGGCTTTCCTTGTTTCTTCTCTTTGGAAATCGATTTTGGAAAAAAACTCTTACTTCATTTAAGCTTTACATTATTACCTTAAATTCCTGTATACTTTTGTCCTTTATTTATTTGTACATCTGCAGCTATCATCTAAAGATCATGTTTGCATCGTAATGATTCGGCACATGCATCCCATTGTTCCGCATTTGCTTTCGATATGTGCCTCTTCCAGTTTCATTTCTTTGGATATTGAACTTATCTAACTTTCTTATTTCAATTGAGCTATATATGGTTTCTTGGAATCCTTGTATGCTCTTGCTTTTGTTTCCTTTCAAATCTGAATACATTGTGAAAGATTATGTTTGTATCATATTGACTCGAAAGGCATATGTACATTTCGTTGTTCCACATGTGCTTCCGATATGTCCCAAATCATTATTCACAATACCCTTTTGTACTCTGGTGTTTGTGGGATTACTTGGACCTTTGCCAGAAATGGTAAAGGGTATGTGCTTAGAGCCCGCGATGCTCTAGATTATGTTTGGTGGTCATTCAGAAATGGATGGACCATATTATGTTTGGAATCCCACTTCACCTTCTATCTGTTTGATATGAAATTCAGAGCCGACCTAGCACTTGGGTAGGGTGAGAGGGCTCGAGTAGGAAAGGGCTACCCGTGGATGGAGTCGAGAACTCATCACGGCGTGGAGCCACCACTGAGTTAAACCTCACATGCACTATGCCAGAGTACGACGTCTGAGATTCTATTTCGTATTTGTTCTTTGATATGTTCTGAAATGCTTCTTATGCTTCCAAAATATCTCCATATACCATTGATATGTTTTGAAGCATTTCATTCACCATTGATATGTTCCGAACTATTTCATATGCCATTGATATCCAAAATGCTCATTACGTCTTTGTTATGCCTTGAAATTACCATATGTCATCAATATGCTCTTTATGTCAATGATATGCTCCAATTATCTTTCCTCGATTGTATGAACAAAACGTGATTCAAACGAAATGACATCGTAATTCTACATTCATGATATCCAAATTTCTCCTTACGTCTTTGTTATGCCTTGAAATTACCATATGTCATCGATATGCTCCTTATATCAATGATATGCTCCAATTACCTTTTCTCGATTGTATGAACAAAACGTGCTTCGAACAAAATGACATCGTAATTCTACATTCATGATATCCAAAATGCTCCTTACGTCTTTGTTATGTCTTGAAATTACCATATGTCATCGATATGCTCCTTATGCCAATGATATGCTCCAATTACCTTTCCTCGATTGTATGAATAAAACGTGCTTCGAACGATATGATATTGTAATTCTGCATTCAAACAAAATATGCTACTATTTCATCTTGTATCTCTGCTTTGTATTTTGATACCTCATTTGTTTGAAAACTGTCCTCTTTGCTATGGATATGTTAGTCATTTGCCGAGCTTTATATGCTCACCCCGTTGCTATATAAATTTTTCAGGATAGCTTATCGCTCATTAAAATGTGTAAATTGGGTTGAGGCAGTGGAAGACTAGAAGATTTTGGGGCAAATATTTTGTACTTGATAGGTTGATGTTGTATAAGTTCTTTTTGGGTGTAATGAAATATCAATGACAAATCTAGATTGATGTATCTTGTAAATATTTGAGAAGTACCTCTTATGTCAGGATTTTGGAAATGTTAGGTCTAAACTGTGTACTGATATAAACATGTAGTACATGTTGGTTTTGCGATTGCATTAATTGTCACGCTTATGGATTTATGATATAGTTATGGTTTAGTTAAGTTGCTTTTGGATTTTAAGAATCTTCTAGTGACATGATGTATGATTATAAACTGCATAGGTTATGTGAATTGTGGATTGTAGAGATGAATGACTTGAATATTTTTCTTAGTGACCTCAAATGTGTGATTGGATCCTGGATTGTTTGTTGAATCATAATATTATCAATCTTGAATTAGGTTTACACCTCCTAAATGAGAATTAAATTCGGGGGGGGCGTGACAAAAAGATATGTCTAAAATTGACAGATTAAAGAAGGAACTGAGTGAGTCTTTTGCAATGAAGGACATGGGGCCAGCAAAACAAATACTATGTCACTTCAAGTTGTGCTCAGAACAGAGTCCGTCAAGTGATGAGGAGAAGGAGAAAATGCAAAAGGTTTCTTATGCTTCAGTAGTTGGAAGTTTAATGTATGCAATGGTATGTATGAGACCAGACATCGCATATGCAGTTGGTGTTACTAGCAGATTTCTTACCAATCCAAGCAAAGAGCGCTGGGCAGCAGTGAAGTGGAATTTTAGATATCTCAGAGGGAGCTCTAAGGTTTGTTTAAGCTTTGGAGGTGGACCACATGTGTTGACAGGTTACACATATGCAGATATGGCAAGAGATATAGATACGAGAAAGTCTACTTCAGTAAGTGGGAGCTGTGTCATGGCAATCCAAGTTGCAAAGGTGTATTGCTCTCTCCACCACAAAAGCAGAATATATTGCTGCTATAGAGGTATGCAAAGAAATGTTATGGATGAAAGAATTCTTAAAAGAATTAGGGCTGAAATAGAAAAATTATGTGGTGCATTATGACAGCTAGAGTGTCATCCATTTGTGTAAGAACCCAATGTTTCATTCCAAGTCAAAGCATATAGATGTCAGATACCACTGGATTCGAAATGTATTTGAAGAGAAGCAGTTGCAGCTTCAGAAAATTCACACAGATGACAATGGAGCAGACATGTTGACAAAAACTTTACCAAAAGAAGGACAGGAGATATGCCGACAGTTGGTCGACATGGCTTCACATTGAAGAGTCATGGGACAGCCTCCCTTATGGGCTGAAGGGGGGGAGGTTGTTGGGCTGGTAGCCCACAAATTCAGCCCATAATGGGCTTGGGCAGCCCACAGCTCACCCCCTCTTAACCTAACCCTAATTAACATTAGGGGGGTGTGATGATTACGTTTTGGAGGTAGAAAAAGGCATAAATAGGGCAGCAACGTGGGAGAGAAAATAGCCATGGGATTCCAAAGAAAAGGAGGAAAATAAGGCAGAAAAAGAAGAGAAAGAAAGGAAAGAAGACAAGGACAACGCAGAGAGGCTATTCTCAATCATCTAGTAGTGTTCTCATCTTAGGTTAGATCAAATCTACAGTAGACTCTTGCTGTGATTACTTGGGGAGGTTTTAGATATTGTAGATAGTGACGTGATCTTTGTATCCTAGTTGTTCTCTTATGATTGTTGCTAGGGTTTAGGGCAAGAGATTGAGATTTGTATATTCATTATTCTTATAGTGGATTATCTCTAGTTTGCCCTGTGATTTTTACCCTTCACATTAGAGGGGTTTTCTACGTATATCTTGGTGTTCTATTTGATTATGGCTCCATTTAATTCCGCTACGTATTATAGTCTTCTAGTATTTGTTCATATACATAGGTTATTCCTGTTTATATCCCCATCAGGCTTCATCTCACCCCTCCAATATTTGTAGAAGCATAGCTATGGGGGAAGTGCTTTCCTTTCCCCATGCTCAAGATGATTAATGCCAGAAGCAGGTTTCTTATGCAAAATAGTTACAATATCGAGTTTAAACATTACAGCCAATGCACAAACATGCATACATGTTAAAGAAGATGAAGTGAAACACAATACATCCGAGCTTCTAAAATGAAGTTTGCATGTTCTAACAAGAGGAAGAGAGAATACCCCAGCTTTACTACGGAGTTGAGGGACATCATATTGAATAACTATGGACTTTTGGCACCATGAACTCCTGTTGTTGCTGCCATGTATAGTGACACAGATGTAGACCTGATAAGATTAATCAAATACTTAGAATTAGATAAAATAAAAGATAAAAATTAAAATTAAAATAAATAGATGAGAGTGAAAAGATTTATTGGGATATGGTAGACTTTTTTCATTATTTAAAAAAATTATAATCTATTTTTTGACTAATATAAATATGTATTCTTTGATTAATCTAAGGCCGAAGTGTTGGGAAATCTTGGGGGTGACATCACATCCGCAGCGGAAGAACAAGAAAACAAAATCCCCGATTCCCAAAGAGATGTTCGTCATCGTGCAAAGATTGGTGTGCAAAATCCGCGAAACTTAAAATTGCGTATAGAGTAGATTGTATTACTTAGGGAGATCGTATATCGCTATTTCCTTGTAGATCTTTAGGAGAGGGTAAAGGAGGTCAAGCGTCCTCCTCTCTAGCGGTGATCCACACAGTAGGGCTGCGACGACGCTTCTCAAAACTCCAGGCCTGCTCAGAGGTGGAGAGGAGGAGGAGAATAGGAGAGGCAAGCAAAGGCTCTAGCCTATGAGGCTCTGAATCCCTCCTATTTATAGAGGTCCCCTATCAAACCCTAATGGGTCCTCCCCTAGTGGGTATTGGATCTGCTAGTCATAGGTGCCTAGCAAGCCAATCATGTGAGTGATGGCACGTGTGACTTGATACAGAATCTTTTTGCTTATTATATTTTGGCGTATATTACTTTATAACTATTGCATAAATACATATATATATATTATGATGTCCTTGGATTTGTGCAATGGGAATCGGATCGTGATGAGATCACGATAATGAGATCGATTCACCTTTAAACATATATCCTAAATAATCCCGGTCATAGGTTACTCGAGAGAGACATCGTGATAACCGGACAGACTGGTGTGCTGTATACCCATCCATATGATGGATGCAGTTGGTCTCATAGCTACTCGTGTAGGGACACTAGGGATACAGTACAGGTGCTCATTGGAGAATGAGTTCAATGATTGATCCGCTTACGGAATGCTGGATGGTTGATGATGCCTTATTGTCAGACAGCGATTCCATAGTCCTAGTGGTGTATCTGGTCCTTAGACTTGAGACACCAAGGATATCCTGTATGAGTGCTCCACTCTTTGATACTAGACTTATAGGTTTGGCTGTCCCAAATCTAGTATAGCTGGTCATTGAGAGTGGTAGTCAACCTTACAAGGGCTATTGAGTGTCGATAGAGGATCATCCACTCTCGGCGTCATGAGAGGAATATCCAATGTGTTCTCGCTCAGACAAATCCCTGGCCAAGGTCATTCGGGTTGAGAGAGAAAGAGTTCTCCGGGAGAATCTGATTAGAGTGAGACTCGAGTAGAAACCGTATGGGCTTGACAGCACCATGCTCGATATACGGTTTCTGGGATATTAGATGGATGAGGGACTATAGGTACACGGTAACTGAGGACAGACAGGTCCAATGGATTGGATTCCCTTGTATCGTCTGGGGACTATGGTGTAGTGGCCTAGTACATCTATAGTCGATAAGTCAAATGAATTATTACAGAGATAATAATTCACTGAGTTAGAAGGAGTTCTGATACGTATGACTCACGGCCAGCTCGATATTGGGCCTAGAGGGTCACACACATATGGTAGGCATTGCGATGAGTAGAGGTTCGGATATGAGATATTCGATGGAGCCCTTGTCTTATTGGATGCAGATCCAATACCCACTAGGGGAGGACCCATTAGGGTTTGACAAGGGACCTCTATAAATAGGAGGGATTCAGAGCCTCATAGGCTAGAGCCTTTGCTTGCCTTTCCTATTCTCCTCTCCCTCTCTACCTCAGAGTAGGCCTGGATTTTTGAGGAGCATCGTCGCAACTCTGCTGTGTGGATCACCGCTAGAGAAGAGGATGCTTGACCTCCTTCACCCTCTCCTAAGGATCTGTAAGGAAACAGGGATATACGATCTCCCTAGGTAACACAATCTACTCTATACGCAGTTTTAAGTTTCGCGGATTTTACACACCAATCTTCGCATGACGATGAACATCTCTTTGGGAATCGGGGATTTTATTTTCTTGTTCTTCCGTTGCGCATATGATGTCGCCCCAAAGATTTCCAAACAGTGGTATCAGAGCCAGGTTGTTCGTGCGAATGATTGGTTTTGAACTGTGTGTGTTGTGTTTAGGAAGAATTTTGACGTCAAAATCGTTGATGCAAAAGCGAGAAAGGACAGCATTAGTTGCTGCCCTCGATCTGCATGCGTGCAGCGCAGCCGCAGGCAGGCAGCACAGGGGTTGCGTCTGCAGCAACCGGCCAGCAGCCTGCTTGCAGCACAAGGGGGCTGGCAGCCAGTTGGCAGAGGCGCATGCGGTTGCTTCTCCCATGGGGTGAGGCGCTGCAGGGCAGCGGCGCCTACCGCCGTTGCTCCCGCGGGCGAAACCCCCCTACGGGGGCGGCCGCCCGACGGGACAACACCGCCTGCAGGCGTTGCCCCGCGGGCAGAACCGCCCGCGGAGGCGACGGCGCCCGCAGGGGCGCCAACCTGCAGGGGCAGCACTACCTGCGGGCGTTGCCCCACCGGCAGAACTACCCGTGGGTGCGCCCACCCGCAGCGGCAGCGTCGCCAGTGGGCGTGCTACCCGTAGGCGAGGGCAGCGCCCCGCCCCACGCCGCATAGGCCGTCGCCAGCAGGGTGGCGGCGGCGGCGGCAGCGGCAAAGGGGAGTAGGGCATTAGGGTATTCTGGGCAAAAGATAGTTTTGCCCCTCGGAATTTGAGAAATTCTATTTTCTTTTTTATCCAAATTATGAAAATACCCCTATAAATTCAGAAATTTCTTATATGTCTATGATTTCATAAAATACTAATTAATTAAATGGTTTAGTTGATTATTATTTTTGTTATCATTATCTAGTAGTCTTACATGGTGATGATTATTTATACATGTGATGTATGATGTGTGGACGGATGATCATGGACCGTGTGATGTGTGTACTTGTGATTATTATTATTAAGGTCTGCGAGCCTCCATTATATTTCTCGTTTATTGTCTGGCATGCGTGCCTATGATTAAGTTGTAATCACATGAAGATGCACAGCGGGAGCGTGGATGCGATAGCGGGACCTACGAGACGGACGATCGCGATGCATGAAGATGCATCAAGATGTCGACGGAACCGACGAGGACGAGATAGACGATCACAGGGCATGGAGATGCACCGTTGCACACATAGATCTTGTTGTGAGTGATTAGGCCTACTGGCTCGGGCCTAATCACATTAGGTTGTGGTCCATGATCATCTGGTGTGATTGTTTATACACATACTAGATATGTATATATATTTGCATGCGATGTAGATATATATTAAATATGTATATCTGTGACATGTCATATTAGAAGACCAAATCATGAAAACATCTCTCTCGATAATATTAAGTCGGTAAACGTGAGGCAATTAGATTGACCCACGTGGCCTTCCATCGTTATAAGTAGGAACCGATTTCCGGTGTAGGTTGAGTTGGTCGAGTCCCTCGAGACTCACCTATATCGCGATTCGCTATCTTGCTTATGACATAGAGATGTCACCGGAGACCTGAGGGCATGATATGCTTGGTCGAGTCCCTCGAGGGTATATCATCAAATTAGACTCATCTTGTAACGAAGGTGTTGACTTAACCGAGCATCATGGTTAGTCGAGTCCCTCGAGACTGTTAGGATCGAGAGCACTAAGAGGGGGGGGGGTGAATTAGTACAGCAGAAAACTTTTTGCGATTAAAATCGAAAGCTATGTTCGAACGATAAAAACGATTTCTGTGTAAAATCTGATTCTAAGCAAGATGATATTAAAGTTAATCTATGCAGGGAGTTTGCAGCTATGATGAAAACCAGAATATAGGCGCAAGCTGAAATCCGACGTTCGTACGAAGAAACTGATTTACGTCTAATTGTTGATTTGTAAATCACTTGATTAGGCAAGATGCAGTTTAAGCAAGAGTATGAAGGTAGTTTGCAGTTATGGTAAAGCTCAAAATGTAAACGCAATCTACAATATGATGATCGTACGAAAAAGCAGATTTACGTCTAAACGCTGATTCGGAAAGTAAAAGGCTTGAAACCCGATCGTAAAAGCGCAGAAGGCAGTAAGCTTCAAAGGAGGTTTGCAGTAAAGATAATATGCTCAAAGTAAATGCAAACCGAGATTTAGAGTGGTTCGGTCAATCTTGACCTACTCCACTTTTGGCTTCCTCCACCGACGAGGTCACCGACGTCAACTAGAGGCCTTCCTTCAATAGGCGAAGGCCAACCACCCTTTTACAGTTTCACTCCTTTTGATGGGCTTAGGAGACAACCCTTACAGAAATTTTCTCTCCTCTCTTTACAACTCAAAACTTGAAGAACAGAGGGAGGAGAACTTTTGGCCTTTACAATAATTTTGAGCTCTAAGAATCACAGAAAGATGTCAAGATTTCGAGTGTTAGTTGCTCCTTTCAGTGCTGAATGGGTGGGGTATTTATAGGCCCCAACCTAGTTCAAATTTGGAGCTCAAAACTGTCAATTCCCGGAATTCCGGGATCAGGCGGTTGCACCTCCTGACTGGGGCGGTTGCACCGCCTGGCAGAGCTCGAAGACTGAGCCTCTAGGCGGTGCCACCTCTGTCAAGGGCGGTTGCACCTCTCTGCCAGAGCTCGAAGACCGAGCTCAGGCGGTTGCACCTCCTGACTGGGGCGGTTGCACCGCCTGCTAGAGCTCGAAGACCGAGCTCAGGCGGTGCTACCTCCTGTCAGGAGAGGTTGCACCGCCCAGTCTCGCTTGGAGACTGAGCCCAGGCGGTTGCACCTCCTGGCTCGGGTGGTTGCACCTCCCAGTCTCCTTGGGAGACTTAGCCCAGGCGGTTGCACCTCCTGGCTTGGGCGGTTGCACCTCCCACAGCAATCAGGGTCCGAATGGGTAGATACATTCGGCCCTAATTGGGTTTTTCAGGGGCCCAATTGCCCCAAGATTAAGCTAATGGGATCACCTCCCATTTCCAACTTAATCATTGTGCTAACTATGATAAATCCTAAGATAATTTCTGCAGCTTGCTCCGATGCGTCAATCGCTTCTTCCTGCGAGTTTCCGGCGAACTTCCGTCGATCATCCGATGAACCCTTAGTGATTCTCCTGCGGACTTCCGGCAAACTCCTGGACTTGCGACGATACACTTGGCAAGTTCCGACGAGCTTCTTTGGCAAGCTTATGGACTTCTCGGATTTGTTCCCGCAGAACCTCCGACGACAGTCCGAACTTCCGTCGAGCTCTCGAACTCCCAACGTGATCATTGTCATGACTCCGGCGCAACTCCTGCTGCATGTCTTACTTTCATCGTAGTTAATCCTACACACTTATCTCAACATATAGGTTAGACAACAAATGACAATTGACATCATCATCAAAATCCGAGATTCAACAATCTCCCCCTTTTTTATGATGATAATCAATTGATAATTGAGTTAACCTTAACTCCCCCTATCTACATGCCATACTTGAGATAAGTCATTCTTGAATTCAAGACCTAAGAATTCAAGTGACATCTCTGAAGATGATGTCAATACTTGACATTCATTCTTACATAACAATTTTGAATGAAGGTAATTGTAACAATTCATCATATTGTAAGATATCAAAGTGTAAAGCTGTGAAGTAAGATTTTGATATCATTACATGATGTACACATTTCAAATATTTTAGCAAGTGTTGCATTTCTATATATGGCATATGTTCATATTTCTCTTGATGATGTTTTGAATGATGGTAATTGTAACAATTCATCATATTGTAAGATATCAAAGTGTAAAGTGTAAAGCTGTGAAGTAAGATTTTGATATCATTACATGATGTACACATTTCAAATATTTTAGCAAGTGTTGCATTTCTATATATGGCATCTGTTCATATTTCTCTTGATGATGCAGGCATGGCATAATCATAGCATCAGTGTTTATAGCATCAATTCATATATTTCTCCCCCTTTGTCATCAACAAAAAGCATGGTAGATGTGATACCAGGAGAACAATATAAGCAAGTTCAAGCATATAAAGTAAGGCATGATACCTGTAATGCTTTGAATACTTCTTCTCCCCTTTTTTGTTATAATCCTTTGTGCATGAAGGAGGAAAGTCATTTTATCATATCCATTTTGGAAAAAATATTTTTCAAAAGAGTGTTTTTGATTTTTGTCATTCCAACTGTTAAGCGAATCCGAAAATGAGATGAATTCTTTCATGCATTCGGACAAGATTATGCTATAGTTTTTCAAAAATCAAAACATTTCAACACATGGTAATCAAGTGATCCAATAAAGTCCGAAAAATAATTTTGACTAGTTTATCTATTCGGACACATCAACATTCCTAATCCTCTTCTTATGAAATCAAATTGTTCTTCACTTAAAGGTTTTGTAAAAATGTTAGCTAGTTGATGTTTAGTATCAATGAACTCTATGGTTACGTCATGATTAGTAACATGATCTCGTATAAAGTGATGTCTAATATCAATGTGCTTTGTTCTTGAGTGTTGTATAGGATTCTTAGTCAAGCATATTGCACTTGTGTTATCATATTTAATGGGAATATTCTTAAGATTAACTTTGTAATCTTCTAAGGTGTTTTTCATCCATACAACTTGGGCACAGCATGCACTTGCTGTAATATATTCAGCTTCGATTGTTGATAGTGTAACCGAGTTTTGTTTCTTAGATGACCAGGAAACAAGGGCATGTCCTAAAAATTGACATGATCCTGATGTGCTTTTTCTATCTAGTTTACAGCCAGCAAAGTCTGCATCAGCATAAGCAATTAACTCAAAATTCTTTGATTTTGGGTATCATAATCCTAGATTTGTGGTACCATTAAGATATCTAAGTATTCTTTTAACTGCTTTGAGATGAAATATCTTAGGGTTTGATTGAAATCTAGCACAAAGTCCTATACTGAACATGATGTCTGGTCTGGTTGCAGTGAGGTAAAGTAAACTTCCTATCATACCCCTATAAGTTTTTTGATCGAAGCTTTCTCCACTTTCATCAATTTCTAACTTAGTAGAGATGCTCATAGGCGTGTTAATAGCCTTTGAGTTGTTCATATTAAACTTTTTTAATAAATTCATAGCATATTTAGTTTGACTAATAAAGATGTCATTGCTTAGTTGTTTGATTTGCAAGACTAAGAAGAATATTAATTCTCCCATTAAGCTCATTTCGAATTCAAGACTCATAGTTTTAGCAAAAGATTCACAAAGAGATTCATTCGTAGAGCCAAAGATAATATCATCAACATAAATCTGGACAATGAGAAAATTATTTTCAAAATTCTTGATGAACAATGTAGTATCAACCTTGCCTTTTGTGAAATTATTTTCGATAAGAAAAGAACTAAGTCTCTCATACCAAGCCCTTGGGGCTTGTTTTAAACCATAGAGAGCTTTAGTTAATCTAAACACATGATTAGGGAGGCTATTATTTTCAAATCTAGGAGGTTGTTCAACATAAACTTCTTCGGAGATAAAGCCATTTAGAAAAACGCTTTTAACATCCATTTGAAATAGCTTAAAATTATTACTACTAGCGTAGGCAAGGAGCATCCTTATGGCTTCCAATCGAGCCACAGGAGCGAAGGTTTCTTCGTAATCGATACCTTCTTCTTGGTTGAAACCTTTGGCCACTAATCTAGCCTTGTTTCTAACCACGATACCATTTTCATCTTACTTGTTTCTGAAGACCCATTTAGTACCAATAACTAAATGGTCATTCGGCCTAGGAACAATCTTCCACACCTCATTTCTCTCAAATTGACTCAGTTCATCTTGCATTGCGATAATCCATGAATCATCTTTCATGGCTTTGTCAACACATTTGGGTTCAATTTGGGAGAGAAAGGCGGCGTTCGAACAAAAATTTTTAAGAGAAGATCGTGTTTGAACCCCCTTTGACGTGTCTTCTAAAATTAGCTCTATAGGTTGAGCATCTACATACTTTCAATCCTTGGGTAAGGATGTTTCGGAAGTAGATGCATCCAAGTTGCTAGTTGGAGAAGGAGTTTCATTTAAATTCAAGGAATCAAAATTAACATCATCATCAAAATCATTTTTCCTGATTTCGGAAATCTCATTGAAAACAACATGAATGGATTTTTCGATAATTAAGGTTCTTTTATTGAAGATACGAAAGACTTTAGAAACCGAAGAATAACCAAGAAAGATTCCTTCATCGGATTTAGCATCAAATTTTCCTAGGTTATCCTTTTCATTCAAGATAAAACATTTATACCCAAAGACTTTAAAATATGAAACTTTGGGTTTCTTATTGTTCCATAACTCATAGGGAGTTTTGGTTAGTAGGGGTCTTACTAGAACTCTATTCAAAATATAGCATGTGGTATTTACGGCTTTGGCCCAAAAATATTTGGGTAGGTTGTGTTCATTCAACATGGTTCTTGCCATTTCTTATAAATTTTGATTTTTTTTTTCTACTACTCCATTTTGTTGAGGATTTCTAGGAGTAGAGAAATTATGGTTGTATCCATTTGTCACGCCCCGCTGAATTTTTTTTTTCTTTTGTATTATAATTCAACAACAATTCATTCCAGGATCCGTTCACACATTTGAGGATACTGAGAAAACATTCAGGTCATTCATATCTATAATTTTCCAATTCATCAAACCTGTGCAGTTTATAATCATAGTATAATATCACTTAATGATTCACAAAATCCAAAGCCAACTCAACTAAACCATAACCACATCATAAATCCATAAGCGTAGCAATCTATACAATCACAAAACCAACATGTATTACATGTTTATATCATTACACAGTTTAAACTTTAACATTCCCAAAATCCCAACACAAGAGGTACTTTCCAAATATTTACAAGATACATCAATCTAGATTTGTCGTTGATACACACAAAAGAACTTATACAATATCAACTTATTAATTACGAAAGATTTGCCCCACAATCTTCTAGCTTTCCACTGCCTCAACCCAATTCTAGATTTTCAGAACATAACAAGCTACCCTGAAAAATTTATATAGCAACGGGGTGAGCATAAAGAGCTCAGCAAGCGACTAACATATCCATGGCGATAGGAGAAGTTCAAGCAGGCTTAGTATCAAGATAACAAAAGCAGAAATACAAGTGTTCATTTGAAGTCATCTCATTTGATATAAAATCACAAAGGTTTACCTCGTTCAAAAACAGGCATTAGACATAACAATAGGAGAAAGGAAATTGGAGCATATCATTGGCATAAGGAGCATATCGATGACATATGATAATTTCAAGGCATAACAAAGACGTAAGGAGCATTTTCGATATCATGAATGCAGAATTACGATGTCATTTCGTTTGAATCACGTTTTGTTCATACAATCGAGGAAAGATAATTGGAGCATATCATTGGCATGAGGAGCATATCAATGACATATGGTAATTTCAAGGCATAACAAAGACGTAAGGAGCATTTTGGATATCAATGGCATATGAAATAGTTCGGAACATATCAATGGTGAATGAAATGCTTCAGAACGTATCAATGGCATATGGAAATATTTCGGAAGCATAAGAAGCATTTCAGAACATATCAAAGAACAAATATGAAATAGAAGCTCAAACGTCGTACTCTAGCATAGTGCATGTGAGGATTAACTCAGTGGTGGCTCCACGCCATGATGAGTTCTCGACTCCATCCACGGGTAGCCCTTTCCTACTCGAGCCCTCTCACCCTGCCCAAGTGCTAGGTCGGCTCTGAATTTTATATCAAACAGATAGAAGGTGAAGTGGGATCATAACATAATATGGCATCCATTTCTGGATGACCACCAAGCATAAGTCTCCCACGTCTGGGAGCTCCATCCACCCACGTCTGAGTGAAGTCAATGGGGCCGGCAGAGCAATCGCGGGCTCTAAGCATAACTCCCTTTACCATTTCTGGCAAAGGTTCACAATATCCCACAAGACACCAGAGTACAAAAGGGTAGTATGAACAATAACATTGACACATATCAGAAGCACATGCGGAACAACGAAATGTACATATGCCTTTCGAGTCAATACGATACAAACATAATCTTTCACAAATGTATTCAGATTTAAAAAGGAAACAAAAGCAGGAGTATACCAGGATTTCAAGAAATCACATATGGCTCAATTGAAATAAGAAAGTTAGATGAATTCAATGTCCAAAGAAATGAAACTGGAAGAGGCACATATCGAAAGCAAATGCGGAACAATGGGATGCATGTGCCGAATCATTATGCTGAAAACATGAACTTTAGATGATAGCTGCAGACAAATAAATAAAGGACAAAAGTATACAGGAATTCAAGGTAATAATGTAAAGCTTAACTGAAGAGTGTTTGCCGAAATCAATTTCTAAAGAGAAGAAACAAGAAGAGCCGAAATCGACCAAAGCTCGATTCTGGCAGAATTTGATAAGGACATTGTATGAACTATTTTGATAACCAATTATGCTCCAATTTATGCAAAATATGTGTCATTAGAAAGCTTGATCAATCTAATTTTAGGAAAATTAAGTTTGACAAGAATTGGAATTTACAACAGGGAGTTATAGATAATTTCATAGCCAAAGGTCTGAAAATATTTGCTCTGTTTTACTGAATCCATTGGGTCGATGAAAGCAGATGTTTTAGTTAGCAATTATACTCTGAAAATTTCAATTCAGGTATATAAAGAAAGAATTTTGAGTCTAGCTTCGAATAAATCATACTTTGTATGAATCTGAATTCACAGCAGAAAGTTATAAGTAGTTAAGCAACAAGAGGTCAGAAATTTCAGTCTCTATTTTGCAGAATCTGTAGGGTTAATTGAAACAGAAGTCTTAGTAGGCATTTAAACTCCAAATCATTCAATCTTAGTGTCAAAATAAAGATATTTGAGTCTAATTTCAAATGGAATAGGTTTTACCTAAATCAGAGTTTAGTGCTAAAAGTTAGATCGAAAACAATGTACAGAAGTCAGATTACCGAAAAATTTCAGATTCATGGCTTTGTATCAAAAGGAAAGAACGGTTTGGTACTAAGCTGAAATCTTTTGCATTATGAAGAATTAAAAGGAAAACAAAGATTAGGAATTCTGTAGGAAGAGGTTAGAACACTTGCCTTTAACAAATTTGATTCCCAGATGGGGGGAGTTGATGCAAAACCTCAATCAAATCTTCTTCCTCAATTCCTCTTCTTCTTCTTCTTCCCTTCTCTTCTCTTCTTAAACTCACGTTGGATGCAGCATCTGAAGGTTACATTTAGTTTCTCCTTTAATCTCTTACTTAATTACTTTTTGTTAACACAAGAGTTGCAAAGTTTCAAAGTGGCAAGCATGCATGAAAAGTGCTAGGTGTCATCCTTAGAGCAAACTTAGGTGGCACCTTTAGGCTAGCTAGTGACACATGTCCACTAATTTTTTTTTTTTTTTTTTTAACTTAAATCTGAATCATAAATAAATTATATCAAACTTCTAATATTTACTCTTAGGTCCCTAGACATAAATATTTAATCATTTAATATAAAATAATTATTAAATAATCCTTATTTTTTACAAACAAATCTTTTACTAAATTTTCAAAAATGGGAGATGTTACACTCTCCCCTCCTTAAAGAAAAATTTAGTCCTCTAAATTTATCATACCTCATTCAACGAAAACGAAAAGATGAGGATAAGCTTTCATCATTTCTTCCTCAAGCTCCCAAGTCATTTCCTCTCCAGAATGATATCTCCAGATCACTTTAACTAGAGGGATAACCCGATTCCGCAAGATCTTTTTTTTTTTTTTTATCAATAATCTGAGTGGGCTTTTCCACATAAAATAAGTCTTTATCAATCACCATCGGCTCATACTTAATGATATGAGAGGGATCAGGTATATACTTTCTGATCATTGAAACATGAAATATATCATGGATATGGCACAATGATGGTGGCAAGGCAATCCTGTAAGCGACAGAACTAACCCTCTCAAGAATCTCAAAAGGTCCAATAAATCTTTTGTGGTGAATTCCCTTTTCAAATCGATTATGTCTTTACCCTCTTATTATCACATTCTGATTCATTTCTAATAATTTTTTTTTAAAAAAAAACTTGTCCTTGCTATTCTTATCTTCGATCTCTAAAAATTATTTTGATCATCAGAACAATTTTGTTATCAAATATTTTCTCCAATCCAATCATCTATTTTATTTTTGCTACCAATGTATTAGGTTCACCATGCTTCTACTGAGCCACTGTGATTTAATATCCCCAATCAACTCTTTTATCGCACTTAATTACTCAAAAGTAGATGAAGTAGGAAGACTAAATATCCTCGTCATCCTAGATTCCTAAAATGCATCAAAGAAAATTTTCACCAATCACTATAGTTCACCAGACCTCAATATATTTTGCACGTCAACATATCAAATATTTCAGCGATCCTCAAACCATGCTCTGATACCATAACTGTCACGCCCCGCTGAATTTTTTTTTTTCTTTTGTATTATAATTCAACAACAATTCATTCCAGGATCCGTTCACACATTTGAGGATACTGAGAAAACATTCAGGTCATTCATATCTATAATTTTCCAATTCATAAAACCTGTGCAGTTTATAATCATAGTATAATATCGCTTAATGATTCACAAAATCCAAAGCCAACTCAACTAAACCATAACCACATCATAAATCCATAAGCGTAGCAATCTATACAATCACAAAACCAACATGTATTACATGTTTATATCATTACACAGTTTAAACTTTAACATTCCCAAAATCCCAACACAAGAGGTACTTTCCAAATATTTACAAGATACATCAATCTAGATTTGTCGTTGATACACACAAAAGAACTTATACAATATCAACTTATTAATTACGAAAGATTTGCCCCACAATCTTCTAGCTTTCCACTGCCTCAACCCAATTCTAGATTTTCAGAACATAACAAGCTACCCTGAAAAATTTATATAGCAACGGGGTGAGCATAAAGAGCTCAGCAAGCGACTAACATATCCATGGCGATAGGAGAAGTTCAAGCAGGCTTAGTATCAAGATAACAAAAGCAGAAATACAAGTGTTCATTTGAAGTCATCTCATTTGATATAAAATCACAAAGGTTTACCTCGTTCAAAAACAGGCATTAGACATAACAATAGGAGAAAGGAAATTGGAGCATATCATTGGCATAAGGAGCATATCGATGACATATGATAATTTCAAGACATAACAAAGACGTAAGGAGCATTTTCGATATCATGAATGCAGAATTACGATGTCATTTCGTTTGAATCACGTTTTGTTCATACAATCGAGGAAAGATAATTGGAGCATATCATTGGCATGAGGAGCATATCAATGACATATGGTAATTTCAAGGCATAACAAAGACGTAAGGAGCATTTTGGATATCAATGGCATATGAAATAGTTCGGAACATATCAATGGTGAATGAAATGCTTCAGAACGTATCAATGGCATATGGAAATATTTCGGAAGCATAAGAAGCATTTCAGAACATATCAAAGAACAAATATGAAATAGAAGCTCAAACGTCGTACTCTAGCATAGTGCATGTGAGGATTAACTCAGTGGTGGCTCCACGCCGTGATGAGTTCTCGACTCCATCCACGGGTAGCCCTTTCCTACTCGAGCCCTCTCACCCTGCCCAAGTGCTAGGTCGGCTCTGAATTTTATATCAAACAGATAGAAGGTGAAGTGGGATCATAACATAATATGGCATCCATTTCTGGATGACCACCAAGCATAAGTCTCCCACGTCTGGGAGCTCCATCCACCCACGTCTGAGTGAAGTCAATGGGGCCGGCAGAGCAATCGCGGGCTCTAAGCATAACTCCCTTTACCATTTCTGGCAAAGGTTCACAATATCCCACAAGACGCCAGAGTACAAAAGGGTAGTATGAACAATAACATTGACACATATCAGAAGCACATGCGGAACAACGAAATGTACATATGCCTTTCGAGTCAATACGATACAAATATAATCTTTCACAAATGTATTTAGATTTAAAAAGGAAACAAAAGCAGGAGTATACCAGGATTTCAAGAAATCACATATGGCTCAATTGAAATAAGAAAGTTAGATGAATTCAATGTCCAAAGAAATGAAACTGGAAGAGGCACATATCGAAAGCAAATGCGGAACAATGGGATGCATGTGCCGAATCATTATGCTGAAAACATGAACTTTAGATGATAGCTGCAAACAAATAAATAAAGAACAAAAGTATACAGGAATTCAAGGTAATAATGTAAAGCTTAACTGAAGAGTGTTTGCCGAAATCAATTTCTAAAGAGAAGAAACAAGAAGAGCCGAAATCGACCAAAGCTCGATTCTGGCAGAATTTGATAAGGACATTGTATGAACTATTTTGATAACCAATTATGCTCCAATTTATGCAATATATGTGTCATTAGAAAGCTTGATCAATCTAATTTTAGGAAAATTAAGTTTGACAAGAATTGGAATTTACAACAGGGAGTTACAGATAATTTCATAGCCAAAGGTCTGAAAATATTTGCTCTGTTTTACTGAATCCATTGGGTCGATGAAAGCAGATGTTTTAGTTAGCAATTATACTCTGAAAATTTCAATTCAGGTATATAAAGAAAGAATTTTGAGTCTAGCTTCGAATAAATCATACTTTGTATGAATCTGAATTCACAGCAGAAAGTTATAAGTAGTTAAGCAACAAGAGGTCAGAAATTTCAGTCTCTATTTTGCAGAATCTGTAGGGTTAATTGAAATAGAAGTCTTAGTAGGCATTTAAACTCCAAATCATTCAATCTTAGTGTCAAAATAAAGATATTTGAGTCTAATTTCAAATGGAATAGGTTTTACCTAAATCAGAGTTTAGTGCTAAAAGTTAGATCGAAAACAATGTACAGAAGTCAGATTACCGAAAAATTTCAGATTCATGGCTTTGTATCAAAAGGAAAGAACGGTTTGGTACTAAGCTGAAATCTTTTGCATTATGAAGAATTAAAAGGAAAACAAAGATTAGGAATTCTGTAGGAAGAGGTTAGAACACTTGCCTTTAACAAATTTGATTCCCAGATGGGGGGAGTTGATGCAAAACCTCAATCAAATCTTCTTCCTCAATTCCTCTTCTTCTTCTTCTTCCCTTCTCTTCTCTTCTTAAACTCACGTTGGATGCAGCATCTGAAGGTTACATTTAGTTTCTCCTTTAATCTCTTACTTAATTACTTTTTGTTAACACAAGAGTTGCAAAGTTTCTAAGTGGCAAGCATGCATGAAAAGTGCTAGGTGTCATCCTTAGAGCAAACTTAGGTGGCACCTTTAGGCTAGCTAGTGACACATGTCCACTAATTTTTTTTTATTTTTTATTTTAACTTAAATCTGAATCATAAATAAATTATATCAAACTTCTAATATTTACTCTTAGGTCCCTAGACATAAATATTTAATCATTTAATATAAAATAATTATTAAATAATCCTTATTTTTTACAAACAAACCTTTTACTAAATTTTCAAAAATGGGAGATGTTACACTCTCCCCTCCTTAAAGAAAAATTTAGTCCTCTAAATTTATCATACCTCATTCAACGAAAACGAAAAGATGAGGATAAGCTTTCATCATTTCTTCCTCAAGCTCCCAAGTCATTTCCTCTCCAGAATGATATCTCCAGATCACTTTAACTAGAGTGATAACCCGATTCCGCAAGATCTTTTTTTTTTTTTTTTTTCAATAATCTGAGTGGGCTTTTCCACATAAAATAAGTCTTTATCAATCACCATCGGCTCATACTTAATGATATGAGAGGGATCAGGTATATACTTTCTGATCATTGAAACATGAAATATATCATGGATATGGCACAATGATGGTGGCAAGGCAATCCTGTAAGCGACAGAACTAACCCTCTCAAGAATCTCAAAAGGTCCAATAAATCTTTTGTGGTGAATTCCCTTTTCAAATCGATTATGTCTTTACCCTCTTATTATCACATTCTGATTCATTTCTAATAATTTTTTTTAAAAAAAAAACTTGTCCTTGCTATTCTTATCTTCGATCTCTAAAAATTATTTTGATCATCAGAACAATTTTGTTATCAAATATTTTCTCCAATCCAATCATCTATTTTATTTTTGCTACCAATGTATTAGGTTCACCATGCTTCTACTGAGCCACTGTGATTTAATATCCCCAATCAACTCTTTTATCGCACTTAATTAATCAAAAGTAGATGAAGTAGGAAGACTAAATATCCTCGTCATCCTAGATTCCTAAAATGCATCAAAGAAAATTTTCACCAATCACTATAGTTCACCAGACCTCAATATATTTTGCACGTCAACATATCAAATATTTCAGCGATCCTCAAACCATGCTTTGATACCATAACTGTCACGCCCCGCTGAATTTTTTTTTTTCTTTTGTATTATAATTCAACAACAATTCATTCTAGGATCCGTTCACACATTTGAGGATACTGAGAAAACATTCAGGTCATTCATATCAATAATTTTCCAATTCATAAAACCTGTGCAGTTTATAATCATAGTATAATATCGCTTAATGATTCACAAAATCCAAAGCCAACTCAACTAAACCATAACCACATCATAAATCCATAAGCGTAGCAATCTATACAATCACAAAACCAACATGTATTACATGTTTATATCATTACACAGTTTAAACTTTAACATTCCCAAAATCCCAACACAAGAGGTACTTTCCAAATATTTACAAGATACATCAATCTAGATTTGTCGTTGATACACACAAAAGAACTTATACAATATCAACTTATTAATTACGAAAGATTTGCCCCACAATCTTCTAGCTTTCCACTGCCTCAACCCAATTCTAGATTTTCAGAACATAACAAGCTACCCTGAAAAAATTATATAGCAACGGGGTGAGCATAAAGAGCTCAGCAAGCGACTAACATATCCATGACGATAGGAGAAGTTCAAGCAGGCTTAGTATCAAGATAACAAAAGCAGAAATACAAGTGTTCATTTGAAGTCATCTCATTTGATATAAAATCACAAAGGTTTACCTCGTTCAAAAACAGGCATTAGACATAACAATAGGAGAAAGGAAATTGGAGCATATCATTGGCA
The DNA here is from genome assembly GCF_036884655.1 of Musa acuminata AAA Group. NCBI lineage: Eukaryota > Viridiplantae > Streptophyta > Magnoliopsida > Zingiberales > Musaceae > Musa > Musa acuminata. Next base: position 35,105,536 of record NC_088346.1, on the reverse strand, counting down.
TAAGGAGCATATCGATGACATATGATAATTTCAAGGCATAACAAAGACGTAAGGAGCATTTTCGATATCATGAATGCAGAATTACGATGTCATTTCGTTTGAATCACGTTTTGTTCATACAATCGAGGAAAGATAATTGGAGCATATCATTGGCATGAGGAGCATATCAATGACATATGGTAATTTCAAGGCATAACAAAGACGTAAGGAGCATTTTGGATATCAATGGCATATGAAATAGTTCGGAACATATCAATGGTGAATGAAATGCTTCAGAACGTATCAATGGCATATGGAAATATTTCGGAAGCATAAGAAGCATTTCAGAACATATCAAAGAACAAATATGAAATAGAAGCTCAAACGTCGTACTCTAGCATAGTGCATGTGAGGATTAACTCAGTGGTGGCTCCACGCCGTGATGAGTTCTCGACTCCATCCACGGGTAGCCCTTTCCTACTCAAGCCCTCTCACCCTGCCCAAGTGCTAGGTCGGCTCTGAATTTTATATCAAACAGATAGAAGGTGAAGTGGGATCATAACATAATATGGCATCCATTTCTGGATGACCACCAAGCATAAGTCTCCCACGTCTGGGAGCTCCATCCACCCACGTCTGAGTGAAGTCAATGGGGCCGGCAGAGCAATCGCGGGCTCTAAGCATAACTCCCTTTACCATTTCTGGCAAAGGTTCACAATATCCCACAAGACACCAGAGTACAAAAGGGTAGTATGAACAATAACATTGACACATATCAGAAGCACATGCGGAACAACGAAATGTACATATGCCTTTCGAGTCAATACGATACAAACATAATCTTTCACAAATGTATTCAGATTTAAAAAGGAAACAAAAGCAGGAGTATACCAGGATTTCAAGAAATCACATATGGCTCAATTGAAATAAGAAAGTTAGATGAATTCAATGTCCAAAGAAATGAAACTGGAAGAGGCACATATCGAAAGCAAATGCGGAACAATGGGATGCATGTGCCGAATCATTATGCTGAAAACATGAACTTTAGATGATAGCTGCAAACAAATAAATAAAGGACAAAAGTATACAGGAATTCAAGGTAATAATGTAAAGCTTAACTGAAGAGTGTTTGCCGAAATCAATTTCTAAAGAGAAGAAACAAGAAGAGCCGAAATCGACCAAAGCTCGATTCTGGCAGAATTTGATAAGGACATTGTATGAACTATTTTGATAACCAATTATGCTCCAATTTATGCAAAATATGTGTCATTAGAAAGCTTGATCAATCTAATTTTAGGAAAATTAAGTTTGACAAGAATTGGAATTTACAACAGGGAGTTACAGATAATTTCATAGCCAAAGGTCTGAAAATATTTGCTCTGTTTTACTGAATCCATTGGGTCGATGAAAGCAGATGTTTTAGTTAGCAAATATACTCTGAAAATTTCAATTCAGGTATATAAAGAAAGAATTTTGAGTCTAGCTTCGAATAAATCATACTTTGTATGAATTTGAATTCACAGCAGAAAGTTATAAGTAGTTAAGCAACAAGAGGTCAGAAATTTCAGTCTCTATTTTGCAGAATCTGTAGGGTTAATTGAAACAGAAGTCTTAGTAGGCATTTAAACTCCAAATCATTCAATCTTAGTGTCAAAATAAAGATATTTGAGTCTACTTTCAAATGGAATAGGTTTTACCTAAATCAGAGTTTAGTGCTAAAAGTTAGATCGAAAACAATGTACAGAAGTCAGATTACCGAAAAATTTCAGATTCATGGCTTTGTATCAAAAGGAAAGAACGGTTTGGTACTAAGCTGAAATCTTTTGCATTATGAAGAATTAAAAGGAAAACAAAGATTAGGAATTCTGTAGGAAGAGGTTAGAACACTTGCCTTAAACAAATTTGATTCCCAGATGGGGGGAGTTGATGCAAAACCTCAATCAAATCTTCTTCCTCAATTCCTCTTCTTCTTCTTCTTCCCTTCTCTTCTCTTCTTAAACTCACGTTGGATGCAGCATCTGAAGGTTACATTTAGTTTCTCCTTTAATCTCTTACTTAATTACTTTTTGTTAACACAAGAGTTGCAAAGTTTCAAAGTGGCAAGCATGCATGAAAAGTGCTAGGTGTCATCCTTAGAGCAAACTTAGGTGGCACCTTTAGGCTAGCTAGTGACACATGTCCACTAATTTTTTTTTTTTTTTTTTTAACTTAAATCTGAATCATAAATAAATTATATCAAACTTCTAATATTTACTCTTAGGTCCCTAGACATAAATATTTAATCATTTAATATAAAATAATTATTAAATAATCCTTATTTTTTACAAACAAACCTTTTACTAAATTTTCAAAAATGGGAGATGTTACACTCTCCCCTCCTTAAAGAAAAATTTAGTCCTCTAAATTTATCATACCTCATTCAACGAAAACGAAAAGATGAGGATAACTTTCATCATTTCTTCCTCAAGCTCCCAAGTCATTTCCTCTCCAGAATGATATCTCCAGTTCACTTTAACTAGAGGGATAACCCGATTCCGCAAGATCTTTTTTTTTTTTTTTATCAATAATCTGAGTGGGCTTTTCCACATAAAATAAGTCTTTATCAATCACCATCGGCTCATACTTAATGATATGAGAGGGATCAGGTATATACTTTCTGATCATTGAAACATGAAATATATCATGGATATGGCACAATGATGGTGGCAAGGCAATCCTGTAAGCGACAGAACTAACCCTCTCAAGAATCTCAAAAGGTCCAATAAATCTTTTATGGTGAATTCCCTTTTCAAATCGATTATGTCTTTACCCTCTTATTATCACATTCTGATTCATTTCTAATAATTTTTTTAAAAAAAAAAACTTGTCCTTGCTATTCTTATCTTCGATCTCTAAAAATTATTTTGATCATCAGAACAATTTTGTTATCAAATATTTTCTCCAATCCAATCATCTATTTTATTTTTGCTACCAATGTATTAGGTTCACCATGCTTCTACTGAGCCACTGTGATTTAATATCCCCAATCAACTCTTTTATCGCACTTAATTAATCAAAAGTAGATGAAGTAGGAAGACTAAATATCCTCGTCATCCTAGATTCCTAAAATGCATCAAAGAAAATTTTCACCAATCACTATAGTTCACCAGACCTCAATATATTTTGCACGTCAACATATCAAATATTTCAGCGATCCTCAAACCATGCTTTGATACCATAACTGTCACGCCCCGCTGAATTTTTTTTTTTCTTTTGTATTATAATTCAACAACAATTCATTCCAGGATCCGTTCACACATTTGAGGATACTGAGAAAACATTCAGGTCATTCATATCTATAATTTTCCAATTCATAAAACCTGTGCAGTTTATATTCATAGTATAATATCGCTTAATGATTCACAAAATCCAAAGCCAACTCAACTAAACCATAACCACATCATAAATCCATAAGCATAGCAATCTATACAATCACAAAACCAACATGTATTACATGTTTATATCATTACACAGTTTAAACTTTAACATTCACAAAATCCCAACACAAGAGGTACTTTCCAAATATTTACAAGATACATCAATCTAGATTTGTCGTTGATACACACAAAAGAACTTATACAATATCAACTTATTAATTACGAAAGATTTGCCCCACAATCTTCTAGCTTTCCACTGCCTCAACCCAATTCTAGATTTTCAGAACATAACAAGCTACCCTGAAAAAATTATATAGCAACGGGGTGAGCATAAAGAGCTCAGCAAGCGACTAACATATCCATGACGATAGGAAAAGTTCAAGCAGGCTTAGTATCAAGATAACAAAAGCAGAAATACAAGTGTTCATTTGAAGTCATCTCATTTGATATAAAATCACAAAGGTTTACCTCGTTCAAAAACAGGCATTAGACATAACAATAGGAGAAAGGAAATTGGAGCATATCATTGGCATAAGGAGCATATCGATGACATATGATAATTTCAAGGCATAACAAAGACGTAAGGAGCATTTTCGATATCATGAATGCAGAATTACGATGTCATTTCATTTGAATCACGTTTTGTTCATACAATCGAGGAAAGATAATTGGAGCATATCATTGGCATGAGGAGCATATCAATGACATATGGTAATTTCAAGGCATAACAAAGACGTAAGGAGCATTTTGGATATCAATGGCATATGAAATAGTTCGGAACATATCAATGGTGAATGAAATGCTTCAGAACGTATCAATGGCATATGGAAATATTTCGGAAGCATAAGAAGCATTTCAGAACATATCAAAGAACAAATATGAAATAGAAGCTCAAACGTCGTACTCTAGCATAGTGCATGTGAGGATTAACTTAGTGGTGGCTCCACGCCGTGATGAGTTCTCGACTCCATCCACGGGTAGCCCTTTCCTACTCAAGCCCTCTCACCCTGCCCAAGTGCTAGGTCGGCTCTGAATTTTATATCAAACAGATAGAAGGTGAAGTGGGATCATAACATAATATGGCATCCATTTCTGGATGACCACCAAGCATAAGTCTCCCACGTCTGGGAGCTCCATCCACCCACGTCTGAGTGAAGTCAATGGGGCCGGCAGAGCAATCGCGGGCTCTAAGCATAACTCCCTTTACCATTTCTGGCAAAGGTTCATAATATCCCACAAGACACCAGAGTACAAAAGGGTAGTATGAACAATAACATTGACACGTATCAGAAGCACATGCGGAACAACGAAATGTACATATGCCTTTCGAGTCAATACGATACAAATATAATCTTTCACAAATGTATTCAGATTTAAAAAGGAAACAAAAGCAGGAGTATACCAGGATTTCAAGAAATCACATATGGCTCAATTGAAATAAGAAAGTTAGATGAATTCAATGTCCAAAGAAATGAAACTGGAAGAGGCACATATCGAAAGCAAATGCGGAACAATGGGATGCATGTGCCGAATCATTATGCTGAAAACATGAACTTTAGATGATAGCTGCAAACAAATAAATAAAGGACAAAAGTATACAGGAATTCAAGGTAATAATGTAAAGCTTAACTGAAGAGTGTTTGCCGAAATCAATTTCTAAAGAGAAGAAACAAGAAGAGCCGAAATCGACCAAAGCTCGATTCTGGCAGAATTTGATAAGGACATTGTATGAACTATTTTGATAACCAATTATGCTCCAATTTATGCAAAATATGTGTCATTAGAAAGCTTGATCAATCTAATTTTAGGAAAATTAAGTTTGACAAGAATTGGAATTTACAACAGGGAGTTACAGATAATTTCATAGCCAAAGGTCTGAAAATATTTGCTCTGTTTTACTGAATCCATTGGGTCGATGAAAGCAGATGTTTTTGTTAGCAATTATACTCTAAAAATTTCAATTCAGGTATATAAAGAAAGCATTTTGAGTCTAGCTTCGAATAAATCATACTTTGTATGAATCTGAATTCACAGCAGAAAGTTATAAGTAGTTAAGCAACAAGAGGTCAGAAATTTCAGTCTCTATTTTGCAGAATCTGTAGGGTTAATTGAAACAGAAGTCTTAGTAGGCATTTAAACTCCAAATTATACAATCTTAGTGTCAAAATAAAGATATTTGAGTCTACTTTCAAATGGAATAGGTTTTACCTAAATCAGAGTTTAGTGCTAAAAGTTAGATCGAAAACAATGTACAGAAGTCAGATTACCGAAAAATTTCAGATTCATGGCTTTGTATCAAAAGGAAAGAACGGTTTGGTACTAAGCTGAAATCTTTTGCATTATGAAGAATTAAAAGGAAAACAAAGATTAGGAATTCTGTAGGAAGAGGTTAGAACACTTGCCTTAAACAAATTTGATTCCCAGATGGGGGGAGTTGATGCAAAACCTCAATCAAATCTTCTTCCTCAATTCCTCTTCTTCTTCTTCTTCCCTTCTCTTCTCTTCTTAAACTCACGTTGGATGCAGCATCTGAAGGTTACATTTAGTTTCTCCTTTAATCTCTTACTTAATTACTTTTTGTTAACACAAGAGTTGCAAAGTTTCAAAGTGGCAAGCATGCATGAAAAGTGCTAGGTGTCATCCTTAGAGCAAACTTAGGTGGCACCTTTAGGCTAGCTAGTGACACATGTCCACTAATTTTTTTTTTTTTTTAACTTAAATCTGAATCATAAATAAATTATATCAAACTTCTAATATTTACTCTTAGGTCCCTAGACATAAATATTTAATCATTTAATATAAAATAATTATTAAATAATCCTTATTTTTTACAAACAAACCTTTTACTAAATTTTCAAAAATGGGAGATGTTACACTCTCCCCTCCTTAAAGAAAAATTTAGTCCTCTAAATTTATCATACCTCATTCAACGAAAACGAAAAGATGAGGATAAGCTTTCATCATTTCTTCCTCAAGCTCCCAAGTCATTTCCTCTCCAGAATGATATCTCCAGTTCACTTTAACTAGAGGGATAACCCGATTCCACAAGATCTTTTTTTTTTTTTTTATCAATAATCGGAGTGGGCTTTTCCACATAAAATAAGTCTTTATCAATCACCATCGGCTCATACTTAATGATATGAGAGGGATCAGGTATATACTTTCTGATCATTGAAACATGAAATATATCATGGATATGGCACAATGATGGTGGCAAGGCAATCCTGTAAGCGACAGAACTAACCCTCTCAAGAATCTCAAAAGGTCCAATAAATCTTTTGTGGTGAATTCCCTTTTCAAATCGATTATGTCTTTACCCTCTTATTATCACATTCTGATTCATTTCTAATAATTTTTTTTTAAAAAAAAACTTGTCCTTGCTATTCTTATCTTCGATCTCTAAAAATTATTTTGATCATCAGAACAATTTTGTTATCAAATATTTTCTCCAATCCAATCATCTATTTTATTTTTGCTACCAATGTATTAGGTTCACCATGCTTCTACTGAGCCACTGTGATTTAATATCCCCAATCAACTCTTTTATCGCACTTAATTAATCAAAAGTAGATGAAGTAGGAAGACTAAATATCCTCGTCATCCTAGATTCCTAAAATGCATCAAAGAAAATTTTCACCAATCACTATAGTTCACCAGACCTCAATATATTTTGCACGTCAACATATCAAATATTTCAGCGATCCTCAAACCATGCTCTGATACCATAACTGTCACGCCCCGCTGAATTTTTTTTTTTCTTTTGTATTATAATTCAACAACAATTCATTCCAGGATCCGTTCACACATTTGAGGATACTGAGAAAACATTCAGGTCATTCATATCTATAATTTTCCAATTCATAAAACCTGTGCAGTTTATAATCATAGTATAATATCGCTTAATGATTCATAAAATCTAAAGCCAACTCAACTAAACCATAACCACATCATAAATCCATAAGCGTAGCAATCTATACAATCACAAAACCAACATGTATTACATGTTTATATCATTACACAGTTTAAACTTTAACATTCCCAAAATCCCAACACAAGAGGTACTTTCCAAATATTTACAAGATACATCAATCTAGATTTGTCGTTGATACACACAAAAGAACTTATACAATATCAACTTATTAATTACGAAAGATTTGCCCCACAATCTTCTAGCTTTCCACTGCCTCAACCCAATTCTAGATTTTCAGAACATAACAAGCTACCCTGAAAAATTTATATAGCAACGGGGTGAGCATAAAGAGCTCAGCAAGCGACTAACATATCCATGGCGATAGGAGAAGTTCAAGCAAGCTTAGTATCAAGATAACAAAAGCAGAAATACAAGTGTTCATTTGAAGTCATCTCATTTGATATAAAATCACAAAGGTTTACCTCGTTCAAAAACAGGCATTAGACATAACAATAGGAGAAAGGAAATTGGAGCATATCATTGGCATAAGGAGCATATCGACGACATATGATAATTTCAAGGCATAACAAAGACGTAAGGAGCATTTTCGATATCATGAATGCAGAATTACGATGTCATTTCGTTTGAATCACGTTTTGTTCATACAATCGAGGAAAGATAATTGGAGCATATCATTGGCATGAGGAGCATATCAATGACATATGGTAATTTCAAGGCATAACAAAGACGTAAGGAGCATTTTTGATATCAATGGCATATGAAATAGTTCGGAACATATCAATGGTGAATGAAATGCTTCAGAACGTATCAATGGCATATGGAAATATTTCGGAAGCATAAGAAGCATTTCAGAACATATCAAAGAACAAATATGAAATAGAAGCTCAAACGTCGTACTCTAGCATAGTGCATGTGAGGATTAACTCAGTGGTGGCTCCACGCCGTGATGAGTTCTCGACTCCATCCACGGGTAGCCCTTTCCTACTCAAGCCCTCTCACCCTGCCCAAGTGCTAGGTCGGCTCTGAATTTTATATCAAACAGATAGAAGGTGAAGTGGGATCATAACATAATATGGCATCCATTTCTGGATGACCACCAAGCATAAGTCTCCCACGTCTGGGAGCTCCATCCACCCACGTCTGAGTGAAGTCAATGGGGCCGGCAGAGCAATCGCGGGCTCTAAGCATAACTCCCTTTACCATTTTTGGCAAAGGTTCACAATATCCCACAAGACACCAGAGTACAAAAGGGTAGTATGAACAATAACATTGACACATATCAGAAGCACATGCGGAACAACGAAATGTACATATGCCTTTCGAGTCAATATGATACAAACATAATCTTTCACAAATGTAATCAGATTCAAAAAGGAAACAAAAGCAGGAGTATACCAGGATTTCAAGAAATCACATATGGCTCAATTGAAATAAGAAAGTTAGATGAATTCAATGTCCAAAGAAATGAAACTGGAAGAGGCACATATCGAAAGCAAATGCGGAACAATGGGATGCATGTGCCGAATCATTATGCTGAAAACATGAACTTTAGATGATAGCTGCAAACAAATAAATAAAGGACAAAAGTATACAGGAATTCAAGGTAATAATGTAAAGCTTAACTGAAGAGTGTTTGCCGAAATCAATTTCTAAAGAGAAGAAACAAGAAGAGCCGAAATCGACCAAAGCTCGATTCTGGCAGAATTTGATAAGGACATTGTATGAACTATTTTGATAACCAATTATGCTCCAATTTATGCAAAATATGTGTCATTAGAAAGCTTGATCAATCTAATTTTAGGAAAATTAAGTTTGACAAGAATTGGAATTTACAACAGGGAGTTACAGATAATTTCATAGCCAAAGGTCTGAAAATATTTGCTCTGTTTTACTGAATCCATTGGGTCGATGAAAGCAGATGTTTTAGTTAGCAATTATACTCTGAAAATTTCAATTCAGGTATATAAAGAAAGAATTTTGAGTCTAGCTTCGAATAAATCATACTTTGTATGAATCTGAATTCACAGCAGAAAGTTATAAGTAGTTAAGCAACAAGAGGTCAGAAATTTCAGTCTCTATTTTGCAGAATCTGTAGGGTTAATTGAAACAGAAGTCTTAGTAGGCATTTAAACTCCAAATCATTCAATCTTAGTGTCAAAATAAAGATATTTGAGTCTAATTTCAAATGGAATAGGTTTTACCTAAATCAGAGTTTAGTGCTAAAAGTTAGATCGAAAACAATGTACAGAAGTCAGATTACCGAAAAATTTCAGATTCATGGCTTTGTATCAAAAGGAAAGAACGGTTTGGTACTAAGCTGAAATCTTTTGCATTATGAAGAATTAAAAGGAAAACAAAGATTAGGAATTCTGTAGGAAGAGGTTAGAACACTTGCCTTAAACAAATTTGATTCCCAGATGGGGGGAGTTGATGCAAAACCTCAATCAAATCTTCTTCCTCAATTCCTCTTCTTCTTCTTCTTCCCTTCTCTTCTCTTCTTAAACTCACGTTGGATGCAGCATCTGAAGGTTACATTTAGTTTCTCCTTTAATCTCTTACTTAATTACTTTTTGTTAACACAAGAGTTGCAAAGTTTCTAAGTGGCAAGCATGCATGAAAAGTGCTAGGTGTCATCCTTAGAGCAAACTTAGGTGGCACCTTTAGGCTAGCTAGTGACACATGTCCACTAATTTTTTTTTTTTTTTTTTTTTTAACTTAAATCTGAATCATAAATAAATTATATCAAACTTCTAATATTTACTCTTAGGTCCCTAGACATAAATATTTAATCATTTAATATAAAATAATTATTAAATAATCCTTATTTTTTACAAACAAACCTTTTACTAAATTTTCAAAAATGGGAGATGTTACACTCTCCCCTCCTTAAAGAAAAATTTAGTCCTCTAAATTTATCATACCTCATTCAACGAAAACGAAAAGATGAGGATAAGCTTTCATCATTTCTTCCTCAAGCTCCCAAGTCATTTCCTCTCCAGAATGATATCTCCAGTTCACTTTAACTAGAGGGATAACCCGATTCCGCAAGATCTTTTTTTTTTTTTTTATCAATAATCTGAGTGGGCTTTTCCACATAAAATAAGTCATTATCAATCACCATCGGCTCATACTTAATGATATGAGAGGGATCAGGTATATACTTTCTGATCATTGAAACATGAAATATATCATGGATATGGCACAATGATGGTGGCAAGGCAATCCTGTAAGCGACAGAACTAACCCTCTCAAGAATCTCAAAAGGTCCAATAAATCTTTTGTGGTGAATTCCCTTTTCAAATCGATTATGTCTTTACCCTCTTATTATCACATTCTGATTCATTTCTAATAATTTTTTTATAAAAAAAAACTTGTCCTTGCTATTCTTATCTTCGATCTCTAAAAATTATTTTGATCATCAGAACAATTTTGTTATCAAATATTTTCTCCAATCCAATCATCTATTTTATTTTTGCTACCAATGTATTAGGTTCACCATGCTTCTACTGAGCCACTGTGATTTAATATCCCCAATCAACTCTTTTATCGCACTTAATTAATCAAAAGTAGATGAAGTAGGAAGACTAAATATCCTTGTCATCCTAGATTCCTAAAATGCATCAAAGAAAATTTTCACCAATCACTATAGTTCACCAGACCTCAATATATTTTGCACGTCAACATATCAAATATTTCAGCGATCCTCAAACCATGCTCTGATACCATAACTATCACGCCCCGCTGAATTTTTTTTTTCTTTTGTATTATAATTCAACAACAATTCATTCCAGGATCCGTTCACACATTTGAGGATACTGAGAAAACATTCAGGTCATTCATATCTATAATTTTCCAATTCATAAAACCTGTGCAGTTTATAATCATAGTATAATATCGCTTAATGATTCACAAAATCCAAAGCCAACTCAACTAAACCATAACCACATCATAAATCCATAAGCGTAGCAATTTATACAATCACAAAACCAACATGTATTACATGTTTATATCATTACACAGTTTAAACTTTAACATTCCCAAAATCCCAACACAAGAGGTACTTTCCAAATATTTACAAGATACATCAATCTAGATTTGTCGTTGATACACACAAAAGAACTTATACAATATCAACTTATTAATTACGAAAGATTTGCCCCACAATCTTCTAGCTTTCCACTGCCTCAACCCAATTCTAGATTTTCAGAACATAACAAGCTACCCTGAAAAATTTATATAGCAACGGGGTGAGCATAAAGAGCTCAGCAAGCGACTAACATATCCATGGCGATAGGAGAAGTTCAAGCAGGCTTAGTATCAAGATAACAAAAGCAGAAATACAAGTGTTCATTTGAAGTCATCTCATTTGATATAAAATCACAAAGGTTTACCTCGTTCAAAAACAGGCATTAGACATAACAATAGGAGAAAGGAAATTGGAGCATATCATTGGCATAAGGAGCATATCGATGACATATGATAATTTCAAGGCATAACAAAGACGTAAGGAGCATTTTCGATATCATGAATGCAGAATTACGATGTCATTTCGTTTGAATCACGTTTTGTTCATACAATCGAGGAAAGATAATTGGAGCATATCATTGGCATGAGGAGCATATCAATGACATATGGTAATTTCAAGGCATAACAAAGACGTAAGGAGCATTTTGGATATCAATGGCATATGAAATAGTTCGGAACATATCAATGGTGAATGAAATGCTTCAGAACGTATCAATGGCATATGGAAATATTTCGGAAGCATAAGAAGCATTTCAGAACATATCAAAGAACAAATATGAAATAGAAGCTCAAACGTCGTACTCTAGCATAGTGCATGTGAGGATTAACTCAGTGGTGGCTCCACGCCGTGATGAGTTCTCGACTCCATCCACGGGTAGCCCTTTCCTACTCAAGCCCTCTCACCCTGCCCAAGTGCTAGGTCGGCTCTGAATTTTATATCAAACAGATAGAAGGTGAAGTGGGATCATAACATAATATGGCATCCATTTCTGGATGACCACCAAGCATAAGTCTCCCACGTCTGGGAGCTCCATCCACCCACGTCTGAGTGAAGTCAATGGGGCCGGCAGAGCAATCGCGGGCTCTAAGCATAACTCCCTTTACCATTTCTGGCAAAGGTTCACAATATCCCACAAGACACCAGAGTACAAAAGGGTAGTATGAACAATAACATTGACACATATCAGAAGCACATGCGGAACAACGAAATGTACATATGCCTTTCGAGTCAATACGATACAAACATAATCTTTCACAAATGTATTCAGATTTAAAAAGGAAACAAAAGCAGGAGTATACCAGGATTTCAAGAAATCACATATGGCTCAATTGAAATAAGAAAGTTAGATGAATTCAATGTCCAAAGAAATGAAACTGGAAGAGGCACATATCGAAAGCAAATGCGGAACAATAGGATGCATGTGCCGAATCATTATGCTTAAAACATGAACTTTAGATGATAGCTGCAAACAAATAAATAAAGGACAAAAGTATACAGGAATTCAAGGTAATAATGTAAAGCTTAACTGAAGAGTGTTTGCCGAAATCAATTTCTAAAGAGAAGAAACAAGAATAGCCGAAATCGACCAAAGCTCGATTCTGGCAGAATTTGATAAGGACATTGTATGAACTATTTTGATAACCAATTATGCTCCAATTTATGCAAAATATGTGTCATTAGAAAGCTTGATCAATCTAATTTTAGGAAAATTAAGTTTGACAAGAATTGGAATTTACAACAGGGAGTTACAGATAATTTCATAGCCAAAGGTCTGAAAATATTTGCTATGTTTTACTGAATCCATTGGGTCGATGAAAGCAGATGTTTTAGTTAGCAATTATACTCTGAAAATTTCAATTCAGGTATATAAAGAAAGCATTTTGAGTCTAGCTTCGAATAAATCATACTTTGTATGAATCTGAATTCACACCAGAAAGTTATAAGTAGTTAAGCAACAAGAGGTCAGAAATTTCAGTCTCTATTTTGCAGAATATGTAGGGTTAATTGAAACAGATGTCTTAGTAGGCATTTAAACTCCAAATCATTCAATCTTAGTGTCAAAATAAAGATATTTGAGTCTACTTTCAAATGGAATAGGTTTTACCTAAATCAGAGTTTAGTGCTAAAAGTTAGATCGAAAACAATGTACAGAAGTCAGATTACCGAAAAATTTCAGATTCATGGCTTTGTATCAAAAGGAAAGAACGGTTCGGTACTAAGCTGAAATCTTTTGCATTATGAAGAATTAAAAGGAAAACAAAGATTAGGAATTCTGTAGGAAGAGGTTAGAACACTTGCCTTAAACAAATTTGATTCCCAGATGGGGGGAGTTGATGCAAAACCTCAATCAAATCTTCTTCCTCAATTCCTCTTCTTCTTCTTCTTCCCTTCTCTTCTCTTCTTAAACTCACGTTGGATGCAGCATCTGAAGGTTACATTTAGTTTCTCCTTTAATCTCTTACTTAATTACTTTTTGTTAACACAAGAGTTGCAAAGTTTCAAAGTGGCAAGCATGCATGAAAAGTGCTAGGTGTCATCCTTAGAGCAAACTTAGGTGGCACCTTTAGGCTAGCTAGTGACACATGTCCACTAATTTTTTTTTTTTTTTTTTTAACTTAAATCTGAATCATAAATAAATTATATCAAACTTCTAATATTTACTCTTAGGTCCCTAGACATAAATATTTAATCATTTAATATAAAATAATTATTAAATAATCCTTATTTTTTACAAACAAACCTTTTACTAAATTTTCAAAAATGGGAGATGTTACACTCTCCCCTCCTTAAAGAAAAATTTAGTCCTCTAAATTTATCATACCTCATTCAACGAAAACGAAAAGATGAGGATAAGCTTTCATCATTTCTTCCTCAAGCTCCCAAGTCATTTCCTCTCCAGAATGATATCTCCAGATCACTTTAACTAGAGGGATAACCCGATTCCGCAAGATCTTTTTTTTTTTTTTTATCAATAATCTGAGTGGGCTTTTCCACATAAAATAAGTCTTTATCAATCACCATCGGCTCATACTTAATGATATGAGAGGGATCAGGTATATACTTTCTGATCATTGAAACATGAAATATATCATGGATATGGCACAATGATGGTGGCAAGGCAATCCTGTAAGCGACAGAACTAACCCTCTCAAGAATCTCAAAAGGTCCAATAAATCTTTTGTGGTGAATTCCCTTTTCAAATCGATTATGTCTTTACCCTCTTATTATCACATTCTGATTCATTTCTAATAATTTTTTTATAAAAAAAAACTTGTCCTTGCTATTCTTATCTTCGATCTCTAAAAATTATTTTGATCATCAGAACAATTTTGTTATCAAATATTTTCTCCAATCCAATCATCTATTTTATTTTTGCTACCAATGTATTAGGTTCACCATGCTTCTACTGAGCCACTGTGATTTAATATCCCCAATCAACTCTTTTATCGCACTTAATTAATCAAAAGTAGATGAAGTAGGAAGACTAAATATCCTCGTCATCCTAGATTCCTAAAATGCATCAAAGAAAATTTTCACCAATCACTATAGTTCACCAGACCTCAATATATTTTGCACGTCAACATATCAAATATTTCAGCGATCCTCAAACCATGCTCTGATACCATAACTGTCACGCCCCGCTGAATTTTTTTTTTCTTTTGTATTATAATTCAACAACAATTCATTCCAGGATCCGTTCACACATTTGAGGATACTGAGAAAACATTCAGGTCATTCATATCTATAATTTTCCAATTCATAAAACCTGTGCAGTTTATAATCATAGTATAATATCGCTTAATGATTCACAAAATCCAAAGCCAACTCAACTAAACCATAACCACATCATAAATCCATAAGCGTAGCAATCTATACAATCACAAAACCAACATGTATTACATGTTTATATCATTACACAGTTTAAACTTTAACATTCCCAAAATCCCAACACAAGAGGTACTTTCCAAATATTTACAAGATACATCAATCTAGATTTGTCGTTGATACACACAAAAGAACTTATACAATATCAACTTATTAATTACGAAAGATTTGCCCCACAATCTTCTAGCTTTCCACTGCCTCAACCCAATTCTAGATTTTCAGAACATAACAAGCTACCCTGAAAAATTTATATAGCAACGGGGTGAGCATAAAGAGCTCAGCAAGCGACTAACATATCCATGGCGATAGGAGAAGTTCAAGCAGGCTTAGTATCAAGATAACAAAAGCAGAAATACAAGTGTTCATTTGAAGTCTTCTCATTTGATATAAAATCACAAAGGTTTACCTCGTTCAAAAACAGGCATTAGACAACAATATTTACTCTTAGGTCCCTAGACATAAATATTTAATCATTTAATATAAAATAATTATTAAATAATCCTTATTTTTTACAAACAAACCTTTTACTAAATTTTCAAAAATGGGAGATGTTACACCATTGAGTTCATAAAATTCTTGAAAATCATGGTTTTGAAATTCACCACCATGATCACTTCTAATTGACGAAATCATAGAACCTTTCTCATTCTGAGCAAGTTTACAAAACTTGGTAAAATATCTAAGGCAATCACTTTTCTGTTTTAAGAAGTAAGTCCATGTGTATCTGCTATAGTCATCCACAATGACGAAGGCGTATTTGCTACCTCCTAGGCTTGATGTGGAGATTGGTCTGAACAAGTCCATATGGATCAATTGTAAGGGCCTAGAGGTGCTTACTTGATTCTTAGATTTGAAACTACCCTTAATTTGTTTACCTAATTGGCAAGCATCACATACATTATCTTTGATGAACTTGATATGAGGTATTCCTCTTACAAGTTCTTTAGATGATATTTGAGTGATTAGTTTCATGCTAGCATGACCTAATCTTCTATGCCATAGCCAAGCATCATCATTCAAAACTGAAAAACATATTTCATTACACAAATCATTGATGTCAATAGTGTATATGTTATTTTATTTTAATGCAATCATAGACATGTTTTTGTGTGGTTTTTCAATGATGCAAGCATTAGATTCGAATCTGACAATGTATCCTTTATCACATAATTGACTAATGCTCAAGAGGTTATGTTTTAAGCCATCAACTAACAAAACATCTTCAATAAAGAAGTTGGATTTGTTACCTATGGTTCCTTTGCCAACGATTTTACCCTTGTTGTTGTCTCCGAAGGTGACATAGCCTTCGTCTATGCTAGTGAGCTTAGAGAATTGAGATGGATCTCCGGTCATATGCTTTGAGCATCCACTATCAAGGTACCATCTCTTGCTCCTAGCTTGCGATGGTATAGGTTTCTACAAGAAAGGATGATTTTTAGGTACCCATTTGCTTTTGGGTGCCTCAAAGATAGATCTACATTATTTATCATGTTGCATAGAGTTTATCATTGTTCCTTTAGGAACCCAAATCAATTTGTTTGGACTAATTTTCTTGAATGGACAATAATGCGTCTTGTGTCCAAATTTGCAACAAAAGTTGCATTTGTTTTGGTGTTGAACATGTAGGATGGGGCCTTTTATGAAGGTGGTTGGATTTTGGTGAGGACTTCTCACAAATCCAATTCCACTTCTTTTGGGAACGTGACCCTTGTTTGCGAGGATCATGTTCAGTGATTTGCTACCAACCTCAAATTTCTTTAAGGTATCCTTAAGTAGCAAGTTTTCCATTTGGAAAGTTTCTAGATCATGGCATTTGATGAATGAATTTAAACTATCATGATATTCAGTTTTTAACTTATCAAAATCACAAGTAAGACTATCATGCTCCTTTTTTAGCAATTTGTATTTTCTATCAATAATTTTACATTCATCAAATAAGTCATTGAAGGCATTTAATAATTCATCGAAAGATATATCTGCATCTATTAAATCCGTTACCTCTTCTCCGATGGCCATTAAGGCGTAATGAGCAACTTGCTCGGTGTTGGACTCCTCTTCTTCGGACGCGCTCGAATCATCCCATGTTGCTTTGAGCACCTTCTTCTTTGTTGTTCTCTTTTTGACTTGGGGATAATCACTTTTGTAGTGTCCCGGCTTTTTGCACTCATAGCAAATAACTTGGTCCTTCTTGGGTTCAAGTTTATTTTTAGTGTCATTCTTAAACTTGTTTCTTTTAATGAATTTCTTAAATTTTCTTGTTAGAAGTGCCAAGTCATCGTCACAGTCCTCATCACTTGAGTTTTCTTTCAAGTGGTCTTCCAAAGTTCTAAGTGCCATATCCTTCCTGTTCTTTGGAAGGATGTCTTCTTGCTCTTCATGAGCTTTGCAAGTCATCTCGTAGGTCATTAATGACCCAATTAGTTCTTCAAGAGGGAAGTTGTTTAGATCTTTCGCCTCTTGAATAGCAGTGACTTTAGGATCCCAACTCTTAGGAAGGGATCTTAGAATCTTATTTACGAGCTCAAAATCCAAAAAACTTTTTCCGAGTCCTTTTAGACCGTTGACGACATCCGTGAAATGGGTAAACATGTCACCAATAGTCCCACTCGGTTTCATCCGAAAAAGTTCAAAAGAGTATAACAAAAGATTAATTTTTTACTCTTTCACTCTACTTGTGCCTTCATGAGTCACTTCGAGTGTGTGCCAAATATCAAATGCGGTTTCACAAATCGAAACACGATTAAACTCGTTTTTATCAAGTGCACAAAACAAAGCATTCATAGCCTTTGCATTAAGAGCGAAAGCCTTCTTCTCCAAATCATTCCAATCGATCAATGGAAGAGAAGACTTCGAAAAACCGTTTTCGACAAGATTCCAAAGTTCAAAATCCATAGAAATAAGAAAGATCCTCATTCGGGTCTTCCAATAGGTATAGTCCGTCCCATTGAACATGGGTAGACGTGTAATAGAATGGCCCTCTTGGTTTCCGGCGTAAGCCATCTCTCTAGGGTTTTAATCCGTTTGAGAGTTAACCCCGCTCTGATACCAATTGTTAGGATCGAGAGCACTAAGAGGGGGGGCGAATTAGTGCAGCGGAAAACTTTCTGCGATTAAAATCGAAAGCTGCGTTCGAATGATAAAAACAATTTCTGTGTAAAATCCGATTCTAAGCAAGATGATATTAAAGTTAATCTATGCAGGGAGTTTGCAGCTATGATGAAAACCAGAATATAGGCGCAAGCTGAAATCTGACGTTCGTACGAATAAACTGATTTACATCTAAGTGCTGATTTGTAAATCACTTGATTAGGCAAGATGTAGTTTAAGCAAGAGTATGAAGGCAGTTTGCAGTTATGGTAAATTTTAAAACGTAAACGCAATCTGCAATATGATGATCGTAAGAAAAAGCAGATTTACGTCTAAACGCTGATTCGGAAAGTAAAAGGCTTGAAACCCGATCGTAAAAGCGCAGAAGGCAGTAAGCTTCAGAGGAGGTTTGCAGTAAAGATAATATGCTCAAAGTAAATGCAAACCGAGATTTAGAGTAGTTCGGTCAATCTTAACCTACTCCACTTTTGGCTTCCTCCACCGACGAGGTCACCGACGTCAACTAGAGGCCTTCCTTCAATAGGTGAAGGCCAACCACCCTTTTACAGTTTCACTCCTTTTGACGGGCTTAGGAGACAACCCTTACAGAAATTTTCTCTCCTCTCTTTACAACTCAAAACTTGAAGAACAGAGGGAGGAGAACTTTTGGCCTTTACAACAATTTTGAGCTCTAAGAATCACAGAAAGATGTCAAGATTTCGAGTGTTAGTTGCTCCTTTTAGTGCTGAAAGGGTGGGGTATTTATAGGCCCCAACCCAGTTCAAATTTGGAGCTCAAAACTGTCAATTCCCGGAATTTTGGGATCAGGCGATTGCACCTCCTGACTGGGGCGGTTGCACCGCCTGGCAGAGCTCGAAGACTGAGCCTCTGGGTGGTGCCACCTCTGCAAGGGCGGTTGCAACTCTCTGCCAGAGCTCAAAGACCGAGCTCAGGCGGTTGCACCTCCTGACTGGGGCGGTTGCACTTCTTGCCAAAGCTCGAAGATCGAGCTCAGGCGGTGCTACCTCCTGTCAGGAGAGGTTGCACCGCCCAGTCTCGCTTGGAGACTGAGCCCAGGCGATTGCACCTCCTGGCTGGGGCGGTTGCACCGCCCAGTCTCCCTGGGAGACTTAGCCCAGGCGGTTGCACCTCTTGGCTTGGGCGGTTGCACCTCCCATAGCAATCAGGGTCCGAATGGGTAGATCCATTCGGCCCAAATTGGGTTTTTCAGGGGCCCAATTGCCCCAAGATTAAGCTAATGGGATCACCTCCCATTTCCAACTTAATCATTGTGCTAACTACGATAAATCCTAAGACAATTTCTGTAGCTTACTCCGGTGCGTCAATCGCTTCTTCTGGCGAGTTTCCGGCGAACTTCCGTCGATCATCCAATGAACCCTCGATGATTCTCCTGCGGACTTCCGGCAAACTCCTGGACTTGCGACGATACACTTGGCGAGTTCTGACGAGCTTCTTTGGCAAGCTTATGGACTTCTCGGATTTGTTCCCACAGAACCTCCGACGATAGTCCGAACTTCCGTCGAGCTCTCGAACTCCCAACGTGATCATTGTCATGACTCCGGCGCAACTCCTGCTGCATGTCTTACTTTCATCATAGTTAATCCTGCTCACTTATCTCAACATATAGGTTAGACAACAAATGACAATTGACTTCATCATCAAAATTCGAGATTCAACAGAGACCATGGTGATTCGGAGGCCGAACAGGACGGGAATCACAAGGAGTTGTGATCGACAAGAGTTGCCTACCTTTTAGACTTAGTGTGATTGGTCGAGTCCCTCGAAGTTACACTAAGACGCTGATTGGATCCTGATCCCTACTAGAAGTCTGCTGGAGACTTCCGTTTCATGTGCTGAGGGTGTCGCATGACTCGTTAGTAAAATAGTGAGAGCATATTAAGATAAAAGTCCATATCTTGATAGTTTATTTCTTACAAAATCTGCATATTATTCATTTCTGTTGCATCTTTATTTTTAGAAAATGTTGCTTTCGAATCCCTTACGTGGCATACTTGATGTCAACCGCCTCACTGGTCCAAATTATACGGATTGGCTCCGTAACTTGAGAATTGTTCTCACAGATGAGAAAATCGTGTACATCCTTGATACAGTGATGCCTACGCCCGAAGAAAGGGCAAGCGAGGATGAGATCGCTCGCTACGTGAAGTACATTAATGACTCCACTCTTGCTCAGTGCTATATGTTAGGCTCTATGACTCCTGAGTTCTAGAGACAACATGAAAAGATGGATGCCAGATCCATTCTCTTACATGTTCGTAAATTGTTTGAGGAACAGGGAAGGACTCAGCGATATGAGATATCCAAGAGCCTCTTCCGCGCTAGGATGACTGAGGGGACACTGGTTCAGAACCATGTCCTAAAGATGATTAAGTGGATAGAAAAACTCAGGTCTAGGAATGGTCCTAGAGGATAACTTGTGTGTGGACATTGTGCTTTAGTCCCTACCAGATTCCTTTTCATAGTTCATGATGAATTTTAATATGAACAAGCTTGAGATGACTCTCCTAGAGCTCCTCAATATATTGAGGGAGGTAGAGAGTACTATTAAGAAAGAGAAGCCAGTTCTCCATACTGGTGATACCAGAAAGAAAAGGAAAGCAGAAAGGTCCCTTAAGAAGGGAAAGGGCAAGGGCAGACCAGGTAAAGCAAAGGTTGCTAAAAAAGACCTAGCAAAGGACAAAGGCCAATGCTTCCACTATGGTAAAGATGGGCACTGGAAGAGGAACTACAAAGAGTACCTTGCAGAAAGGGCGAAATAGAAGCTTGAAGAAGCTTCTGGTACATTCATGATCAATCTCCAATTGTCAGATTTTTGTGATAGTGCATTGGTATTGGATACCAGTATTGCTTATCACATCTATAATTTATTGTAAATTCTAGCAAAGCCGAGGGGAGATTGACAAGAGGAATATTGCATAAAGGTTTGTTTATGCTAGACACTACTCTACATATCATGAATGTAAGTGTCTAAAAGGAAACGAGATGAGATGAATAGTGCATACCTGTGGCATTGTAGGCTAGGTCACATCCATGAAAGAAGGATTCAGAAGTTGCTAAATGATGGATATCTAGATTCATTCGACTATGTGTCATATGCAATTTGCGAGCCTTGCCTTCGTGAAAAACTGACCAACTCTCCATTAGTGGAACCAGAGAGAGAACCACTGAGTTGTTGGAACTCATACATAGTGATGTATGTGGACCCATGTTAACTCATGCCATTGGTGGTTACTCCTACTTCATTACCTTTACTGATGATTTTCTTAAGGTATGTATATGTGTACTTAATGAAGTAAAGTCTGATGCTTTTGAGAAATTCAGAGAGTATAAGAATGAGGCGGAGAACCAGACTAGAAAGAGTATCAAAACTCTTCGATCAGATCGAGGAGGTGATTACTTAAGTACATAGTTTACTCAGTTCTTCAAGGACCATGAGATATTATCCCAATGGACACCTCCTTATACACCTTAGTTCAATGGTGTCTCTGGAAGGAGGAATCGTATGCTATTAGATATGGTACGGTCCATGATGAGTTTCGTTGACCTACCCATCTTATTATAGGGATATGCCCTAGAGACCGCAACTTACCTTCTGAATAGAGTTCCAACTAAGTCAGTAGTGTCTACACCATATGAGATATGGAAAGGGAAGAAGTCTGATCATAAGGTTGTTAAGATTTGAGGCTATCATGCCTACGTTAAAAGACACAACCTCGATAGGTTAGAATCGAGGACAGAGCGATGCAAATTTGTGGGATATCACAAGGAAACTTGTGGGTATTATTTCTATCATCTCGAGGACCAAAAGGTCTTTGTAGCTAAGAGAGCAGTGTTCCTTAAGAAGGAACACATTCTTGGCGGAGATAGTAGGAGAATGATAGAGTTGAGTGAGGTTGGAGAACTAAGCTCAAGCACCACTCTACAGCCCGAGTCTATTCAAGTACCTAATACATAAGTTTCAACTTTACGTAGGTCTGATAGAGTATCTCAGCCTCCTAAGAGATATGTGGGACATATTAGAGGAGAGGATGTTGAGGATATTGATCCTCAGACCTACGAGGAGACTATTATGAGTATAGACTCCGGGAAGTGGCAAGAAGCCATGAATTCTGAGATGGATTCTATGTACTCCAATAAGGTTTGGAACCTAGTTGATGTGCCCGAAGGTATTGTACCCATCGGTTGCAAGTGGATCTTTAAGAAAAAGATCGGAGTAGATGGAAAGGTAGAGACCTATAAAGCAAGGCTAGTGGCTAAGGGGTATCGTCAAAGGCAAGGTGTTGACTACGCCGAAACCTTCTCACCCGTAACAATGCTAAATTCCATCAGAATTCTATTGGCTATTGCAGCACACTATAATTATGAGATATGGCAGATGGATGTGAAAACTGCATACCTCAATGGGAACCTCGAGAAGGAGGTGTATATGATGCAACCTGAGGGATTCGTATTTAAAAACTGCCCAAATAAGGTGTGTAGGTTGTTTAGATCCATTTATGGACTAAAGCAAGCTTCCCAAAGTTGGAACATAAGATTTGATGAGGCAATCAGATCTTATGACTTCGTTAAGAATGAAGATGAGCCTTGTGTGTATAGAAAGGTAAGTGGGAGCGCTATCACCTTTTTGGTATTATATGTGGATGACATCCTGATCATTGGAAATGACGTAGGAATGCTATCCATAGTAAAGGCTTGGTTATCTAGCACTTCTCCATAAAGGACTTAGGGGAAGCATCCTATATCTTGGGCATTAGAATCTATAGAGATAGATCCAAGAGGATGCTTGGCTTGTCCCAGTTCAGGTACATAGACACCATTGTCAAAAGGTTTGGCATGGAAAATTCCAAGAGAGGTCTCATACCGATGAGACATGGGATATCGCTTTCTATGAGTATGTCCCCAAAGACTCTAGAAGAAAGGGCGAACATGGATATGATACCTTATGCCTCAGCAATAGGGTCTATCATGTATGCCATGCTATGTATTAGGCATGATATAGCGCATGCTCTGAGTGTCATGAGCAGGTATCAGGCGGATCCAGGCTTGGAGCACTGGAAAGCAGTAAAGTGTATCTTTAAGTATTTGAGAAGGACTAAGGATCTTTTACTAGTATATGGAGATAGTAGCCTTAAGGTTGAAGGCTACACAGACTCAAGTTTTCGGTTCGATGTCGATGATAGCAAGTCGAATTCGGGGTACGTGTGCACCCTGAATGGAGGAGTAGTGTGCTGGAAGAGTTCCAAGGAAGATACTACTGCTGACTCGATCACAAAGGTGGAGTACATTGCTGCATCAGATGCAGCAAAGGAGGGAGTCTGGGTGAAGAAGTTCATCACAGATTTGGGAGTCGTGCTAGATAGCGAGAAGCCGACTTCCTTATATTGCGACAACTATGGGGCGATTACTCAAATAAGGGAACCTGGGTCTCATTAGAAGTGTTCTGAGGAGGTTCAAGCTTATCAAAGAGATCGTAACCCGAGGAGATGTAGTAGTGGAAAGAGTTCCATCCGAAGATAACATTGAAGATCCATTGACAAAGTCGTTATCTCAAATTGTCTTTGAGCGTCACAGGGGTCTGATGGGGATTAAACACATAGGTGATTGGCTTTAGGTCAAGTGGGAGATTGCTAGTCATAGATGCCCAACAAGCCAATCACGTGAGTGATGGCACGTGTGACTTGATACAAAATCTTTTTGCTTATTATATTTTGGCGTATATCACTTTATAGCTATTACATATATATATATATATATATATATATATATATATATATATATATATATATATATATATATATATATATATTATGATGTCCTTGGATTTGTGCAATGGGAATCGGATCGTGATGAGATCACGATAATGAGATCGATTCACCTTTAAACACATATCCTAAATAATCCCGGTCATAGGTTACTCGAGAGGGATATCGTGATACCGGACATACTAGTGTGATGTATACCCGTCCATATGATGGATGCAGTTGGTCTCATAGCTGCTCGTGTAGGGACACTAGGGATACAGTACAGGTGCTCATTGGAGAATGAGTTCACTGATTGATCCGCTTACGGAATGCGGGATGGTTGATGATGCCTTATTTTCAGACAGCGATTCTGTAGTCCTAGTGGTGTATCTGGTCCTTAGACTTGAGACATCAAGGATGTCCTATATGAGTGCTCCACTCTTTGATACCAGACTTATAGGTTTGGTTGTCCCAAATCTAGTACAATTGGCCATTGGGAGTGGTAGTCAACCTTACGATGGCTATTGAGTGTCGATAGAGGATCATTCACTCTCGGCGTCATGAGAGGAATATCCCATGTGTTCTCGCTTAAACAAATCCCTAGCTAGGGTCATTCGGGTTGAGAGAGAAAGAGTTCTCTAGGAGAATCCGATTAGAGCGAGACTCGAGTAGAAACCGTATGGGTCTGACAGCACCATGCTCGATATACGGTTTTTGGGATATTTGATGGATGAGGGACTATAGGTACACGGTAACTGAGGACAGACAAGTCCAATGGATTGGATTCCCCTGTATCGTCTGGGGACTACAGCGTAGTGGCCTAGTACGTCCGTAGTCGATAAGTCAAGTGAATTATTACAGAGATAATAATTCACTGAGTTAGAAGGAGTTCTGACAAGTATGACTCACGGCCAGCTCGATATTGGGCCTAGAGGGTCACACACATATGGTAGGTATTGCGATGAGTAGAGGTTCGGATATGAGATATCCGATGGAGCCCTTGTCTTATAGGATGCAGATCCAATACCCACTAGGGAAGGACCCATTAGGGTTTGACAAGGGACCTTTATAAATAAGAGGGATTCAGAGCCTCATAGGCTAGAGCCTTTGCTTGCCTTTCCTATTCTCCTCTCCCTCTCCACCTCAGAGCAGGCCTGGATTTTTTAGGATAGTAGTCGCAAGCCTACTGTGTGGATTACCGCTAGAAAGGAGGACACTTGACCTCCTTCACCCTCTCTTAAGGATCTGCAAGGAAATAGGGATATACGATATCCCTAGGTAACACAATCTACTCTATATGCAGTTTTAAGTTTCGCGAATTTTGCACACCAATCTTCGCATGACGAAGAACATCTCTTTGGGAATCGGGGATTTTGTTTTCTTGTTCTTCCGCTGCGCATATGATGTCGCCCCACAGATTTTCCAATAGGATCTGCATCCAATAAGACAAGGGCTCCATCGGATATCTCATATCAGAACCTCTACTCATCGCAATACCTACCATATCTGTGTGACCCTCTAGGCCCAATATCGAGCTAGCCATGAGTCATACCTGTCAGAACTCCTAACTCAGTGAATTATTATCTTTGTAATAATTCACTTGACTCATCAACTACGAACGTATTAGGCCACTACGTTGTAGTCCCCAAACGATATAGGGGAATCCAATCCATTGGACCTATCTGTCCTCAGTTACCGTGTACCTATAGTCCCTCATCCATCTAATATCCCTGAGACCGTATATCGAGCATGGTGTTGTCAGACCCATACGGTTTCTACTCGAGTCTCGCTCGAATGGATTCTCTCGGAGAACTCTTTCTCGCTCAACCCGAATGACCTTGGCCAAGGATTTTTCTGAGCAAGAACACATGGGATATTCCTCTCATGACGCCGAGAGTGGATGATCCTCTATCGACACTCAATAGCCCTCGTAAGGTCGACTACCACTCCCAATGACCAGCTGTACTAGATCTGGGACAACTAAACCTATAAGTCTGGTATCAAAGAGTGGAGCACTCATATAGGATATCCTTGGTGTCTCAAGTCTAAGGACCAGATATACCACTAGGACTACGGAATCGCTGTCTGACAATAAGGCATCATCAACCATCCAGCATTCCGTAAGCGGATCAATCAGTGAACTCATTCTCCAATGAGCACCTGTACTGTATCCCTAGTGTCCCTACACGACCAACTATGAGACCAGCTGGATCCATCATATGGATGGGTATGCAACACACCAGTATGTCCGGTTATCACGATGTCCCTCTCGAGTAACCTATGACCGGGATTCTTTAGGATCTGTGTTTAAAGGTGAATCGATCTCATTATCGTGATCTCATTAGATCCGATTCCCATTGCACAAATCCAAGAACAGCACAAGATATATATGCATATATGCAATAGTTATAAAGTGATATATGCCAAAATATAATAAGCAAAAAGATTCTATATTAAGTCACACGTGCCATCACTCATGTGATTGGCTTGTTGGGCACCTATGACTAGCAATCTCCCACTTCACCTAAAGCCAATCACCTATATGTCTGATCCCCATCAGACCCCTGTGACGCTTAAAGACAATTTGAGACAACGGCTTTGTCAGTGGATCTGCAATGTTATCTTCGGATGGAACTCTTTCCACTGCTACATTTCCTCAGGTTACGATCTCTCTGATAAGTTGGAACCACCTCGGAACACTTCTGATGAGATCCGGGTTCCCTTATTTTGAGCAATCGCCCCGTTGTTGTCGCAATATAGGGAGATCGGCTCCTCGCTACCCGGCATGACTCCCAAATCTGTAATGAACTTCTTCAACCAGACTTCCTCCTTTGTTGCATCTAATGCAGCAATGTACTCTGCCGCTGTGGTCGAGTCAGTAGTAGTATCTTGCTTGGAACTCTTCCAGCACACTGCTCCTCCATTCAAGGTGTACACATACCCTGAATTCAACTTGCTATCATCGACATCATATTGAAAACTTGAGTCTGTGTAGCCTTTAACCTTAAGGCTACTACCTCCATATACTAGTAAAAGATCCTTAGTCCTTCTCAAGTACTTAAGGATACACTTTACTGCTTTCCAGTGCTTCAAGCCTGGATCCGCCTGATACCTGCTCGTGACACTCAGAGCATGCGCTATATCAGGCCTAGTACATAGCATGACATACATGATAGACCCTATTGCTGAGGCATAAGGTATCATATCCATGTTCGCCCTTTCTTCTAGAGTCTTTGGGGATATACTCGTAGAAAGCGATATCCCATGTCTCAACGGTATAAGACATCTCTTGGAATTTTCCATGCCAAATCATTTGACAATAGTTTCTATATACTTGGATTGGGACAAGCCAAACATCCTCTTGGATCTATCTCTATAGATTCTAATCCCCAAGGTATAGAATGCTTCCCCTAAGTCCTTCATAAAGAAGTGTCTAGATAACCAAGCCTTTATTGTGGATAGCATTCCTATGTCATTCCCAATGATCATGATGTCATCGATATATAACACCAAAAAGGTGATAGCGCTCTCAATTACCTTCTTGTACACACAAGGCTCATCTTCGTTCTTAACGAAGTCATAAGATTTGATTGCCTCATCAAATCTTATGTTCCAACTTCGGGAAACTTGCTTTAGTCCATAAATGGATCTAAGCAACCTACACACTTTATCTGGGCAGTTCTTGGACACGAATCCCTCAAGTTGTATCATATACACCTCCTCGAGGTTTCCATTGAGGAATGCAGTTTTCACATCCATCTGCCAGATCTCATAATCATAGTGTGCTGCAATAGCCAATAGAATTCTGATGGATTTTAGCATTGCTACGGGTGAGAAGGTTTCATCGTAGTCAACACCTTGCCTTTGACGATACCCCTTAGCCACTAGCCTTGCTTTATAGGTCTCTACCTTTATATCTACTTCGATCTTTTTCTTAAAGATCCACTTGCAACCGATGGGTACAATACCTTCGAGCACATCAACTAGGTTCCAAACCTTGTTAGAGTACATAGAATCCATCTCAGAATTCATGGCTTCTTGTCACTTCCCGGAGTCTATACTCATAATAGCCTCCTCGTAGGTCTGAGGATCAATATCCTCAACATCCTCTCCTCTAATATGTCCCACATATCTCTTAGGAGGATGAGATACTCTATCAGACCTACGTAAAGTTAAAACTTGTGTATTATGTACCTGAACAGACTCGGGCTGTAGAGTGGTGTTTGAGCTTGGTTCACCAACCTCGCTCAACTCTATTAATCTCCCACTGTATCAGCCAAGAATGTGTTCCTTCTCAAGGAACACTACTCTCTTAGCTACAAAGACCTTTTGAACCTCGAGATGATAGAAATAATACCCACAAGTTTCCTTGGGGTATCCCATAAATTTGCATCGCTCTGTCCTTGATTCTAACTTATCAGGGTTGTGTCTTTTAACGTTGGCAGGGCAGCCCCAAATCCCAACAACCTTAAGATTAGGCTTCTTCCATTTCCATATCTCATGTGGTGTAGACATTACCGACTTAGTTGGAACTCTATTCAGAAGGTAAGCTGCGGTCTCTAGGGCATATCCCTATAATAAGATGGGTAGGTCAGCGAAACTCATCATGGACCGTACCATATCTAATAGCATACGATCTCTCCTTTCAGAGATACCATTGAGCTGAGGTGTATAAGGAGGTGTCCATTGGGATAATATCCCATGGTCCTTGAGGAACTAAGTAAACTATGTACTTAAGTACTCACCTCGTCGATCTGATCGAAGAGTTTTGATACTCTTTCTAGTCTGGTTCTCCACCTCATTCTTATACTCTCTGAATTTCTCAAAAGCCTCGGACTTGTACTTCATTAAGTACACATATCCATACCTTGAGAAATCATCAGTAAAGGTAATGAAGTAGGAGTAACCACCAAAGACATGAGTTGACATGGGTCCACATACATCACTATGTATGAGTTTCAACAGCTCAGTGGCTCTCTCTCTAGTTCCACTAAATGGAGAGTTGGTCAGTTTTACACGAAGGCAAGGCTCGCAAGTTGCATATGACACATAGTCGAATGGATCTTGATATCCATCATTTAGCAACTTTTGAATCCTTCTTTCATGGATGTGACCTAGCCTACAATGCCACAGGTATGCACTGTTCATCTCATCTCGTTTCCACTTAGACACATTTACATTCATGATATATGGAGTAGTGTTTAGCATAACAAACCTTTATGCAATATTCCTCTCGCTAATCTCCCCTCGGCTTTGCTAGAATTTACAATAAATTATAGATGTGATAAGCAATTCTGGTATCCAATACCAATGCACTATCACAAAATTCTGACAATTGGAGATTGATCATGAATGTACCTGAAGCTTCTCCAAGCTTCTATTTCGCCCTTTCTGCGAGGTACTCTTTGTAGTTCCTCTTCCAATGCCCATCTTTGCTATAGTGGAAGCACTGGCCTTTGTCCTTCGCTGGGTCTTTCTTAGCAACCTTTGCTTTACCTAGTTTGCCCTTGCCCTTTCCCTTCTTAAGGTCTCACTAGTATAGAGAACCGGCTTCTCTTTCTTAATAGTACTCTCTACTGTTGAATCTCGGATTTTGATGATGAAGTCAATTGTCATTTGTTATCTAATCTATGTGTTGAGATAAGTGTGCAGGATTAACTACGATAAGAGTAAGACAAGCAGCAGGTGTTGCGCCGGAGTCAAGATCAGGATCACGTTGGGAGTTCGAGAGTTCGACGAAAGTTCGGACGGTCGTCGGAGGTTCAGCGTGAACAGATCCGAGAAGTCCAGAAGCTTGCCAAGCGAAGCTCGTCGGAACTCGCCAAGTGGATCGTCGCAAGTCCAGGAGTATACCGGATGTCCGCAGAAGGATCACCGAGGGTTATCGGTTGATCGACGGAAGTTGGCCGGAAACTCGCCGGAAGAAGCGATTGACGCATCGGAGCAAAGCTGCAGAAGTTGTCTTAGAGTTAATCGTAGTTAGCATGATGATTAAGCATGAAAATGGGAGGTGATCCCATTAGCTTAATCTTGGGGCAATTGGGCCCCTGAAAAGATTCAAAGTGGGCCGAATGGAGTGAACCATTCGGACCCTGATTGCACCAAGAGGTGCAACCGCCCCAGCCAGGAGGTGCAACCGCCTGGGCTGTGGGGTTGGGAGGTGCAACCGCCCCAGCCAGGAGGTGCAACCGCCAGGGCTGCGAGGCTGGGAGGTGCAACCGCCCCAGCCGAGAGGTGCAACCGCCCAAAGCTCAGTCTTCGAGCTAGACTGGGCGGTGCAACCTCCTCTGCCAAGAGGTAGCACCGCCAGAGCTCAAGTTTCGAGCTCTGCTAGGCGATGCAACCACCGAGCTCAGTCTTCGAGCTCTGGCAGAGAGGTGCATCAGCCTGAGCTCAGTCTCGAGCTCTGCCAGGTGATGCATTCACCGAGCTCAGTCTTCGAGCTCTGGCAGAGAGGTGCATCAGCCTGAGCTCAGCTTGGAGCTCTGCCAGGTGATGCAACCACCGAGCTCAGTTTCGAGCTCTGCCAGGTGATGCAATCACCAAGCTCAGTCTTCGAGCTCTGCCAGGTGATGCAACCATCGAGCTCAGTCTTTGAGCTCTGGCAGAAAGAAGCAATCGCCTGAGCTCAGTCTTCGAGCTCTGCCAGGCGGTGCCACCTCTCCAGTCAAGAGGTGCAACCGCCTGATCCTAGAATTCTGGGATTTGATCGATTTGATCGTTTTGAGCTCGAATTTTGAATTGGGTTGGGGCCTATAAATACCCCACCCATTCAGCACTGAAAAGATACAGACCTACATCGAAATCTTGATCTTTTCTGTGATTCTAAGAAGCTCAAAAGTGTTGTAAAGCCTTTAAGTCTCCTCCTTCTGTTCTTCAAGTTTTCAGTTGTAAAGTGAGGAGAGAAAGGTCTGTAAAGGTTGTCTCCTGAGCCTGTCAAAAGGAGAGAAATTGTAAAAGGGAAGTTTGGCCTTCGCCCATTGAAGGAAGGCACCTAGTTGACGTCGGCAACCTCATCGGTGGAGGAAGCCAAAAGTGGAGTAGGTCAAGGCTGACCGAACCACTCTAAATCTCTGGTTTGCGTTTATTTTCGAGCACTTTATCATTACTGCAAACCTCCCTCATTACTACTGCTCTCTGCGCTTTCACAAACAAGTTCTAAGTGTTGTTCTTCCGAATCTGCATTCAGACGTAAATTCGTATTTTCATACATTGCAGTTTACGTTTACGTTTGATTCTGCAGAACTGTTTTCCGTGCTTTTACGAACGAGCTTCTTTGCAGTTTACACTTACACTTGAATCCTATTGATAACTGCAATCTGTCCTCTACGATTTTACGAACGATTTTCAGCATTTAGACGTAAAACTGCATTCAGACGTAAATCGGCTTTCCTCGCTCAATCATCAGATCTCAGTTCACATTTACATCTTGATTCCAACTGCATACTGCCTTCTGCAAGTATACAAACAAGTTTTTGAGTTTAGACGTAAATCTGCGTTTAGACGTAAAACTGCGTTTAGACGTAAATCTGCGTTTAGACGTAAATCTGCGTTTAGACGTAAAACAGCGTTTAGACGTAAATCTGAGTTTAGACGTAAATCTGAGTTTAGACGTAAACTGCGCTTAGACGCAAAACTACGCTTAGACGCAATCTGCGCTTAGACGCAAACTGCACTTAGATACAAACTGAGAATTTGCTTTTGCATCATAACAGTTTTTGAACGAACGCAGCTTTTGGTTTTTAATCATTGTAAGATTTCCGCTGCACTAATTCACCCCCCCCCCTCTTAGTGCTCTCGATCCTAACAATTGGTATCAGAGCAAGGTTGACTCTCTAAAGGATTAAAACCCAAGAGAGATGGCATACGCCGGAAACCAAGAGGGGCATTCGATTACACGTCCACCCATGTTCAGTGGAACGGACTACACTTACTGGAAGACCCGAATGAGGATCTTTCTTATTTCTATGGATTTTGAACTGTGGAACCTTGTTGAAAATGGATTTTCAAAATCTTCTCTTCCAATGATCGATTGGAACGATTTGGAGAAGAATGCTTTCGCTCTTATTGCAAAGGCTATGAATGCCTTATTTTGCGCACTTGATAAAAACGAGTTTAATCGTGTTTCAACTTGCGAAACTGCTTTTGATATTTGGCACACACTTGAAGTGACCCACGAGGGCACAAGTAGAGTGAAAGAGTCAAAAATCAATCTGTTGCTGCATTCTTTTGAACTTTTCCGAATGAAACCGAGTGAAACCATTGGCGACATGTTTACCCGTTTCACGGATGTCGTCAACGGTCTAAAAGGACTCGGAAAGAGCTTTTCGGATTTTGAGCTTGTTAATAAGATACTAAGATCCCTTCCTAAGAGTTGGGATCCTAAAGTCACCGCCATTCAAGAGGCAAAAGATCTGCGAAATTTCCCTCTTGAAGAACTAATCGGGTCATTAATGACCTACGAAATGACTTGCAAAGCTCATGAAGAGCAAGAAGACATCCTTCCAAAGAACAGGAAGGATATGGCACTTAAAACTTCTGAATGCCACTTGAGAGAAAACTCAAGTGATGAGGACTGTGATGATGACTTGGCACTTTTGACAAGAAAGTTTAAGAAATTCTTCAAAAGAAACAAGTTTAAAAACGATGTGAAAAATAAACTTGAACCTAAGAAGGACCAAGTGATCTGCTACGAATGTAAAAAGTCAGGACATTACAAAAGTGATTGTCCCCAAGTCAAGAAAAGAACAACAAAGAAGAAGGCGCTCCAAGCAACATGGGATGATTCGAGCGCATCTGAGGAAGAGGAATCCAACACCGAGCAAGTTGCTCATTACGCCTTTATGGCTATCGAAGAGGAGGTAACGGATTTATTAGATGCTGATTTATATTTCGATGAATTATTAAATGCCTTCCATGATTTATTTGATGAATGCAAAGTTATAAATAGAAAATACAAGTTGCTAAAAAAGGTACATGATAATCTTACTTGTGAGTTTGATAAGTTAAAAGTCAAACATCATGATAGTTTAAATTCATGTATCAATTGTCATGATTTAGAAACTATACAAAAAGAAAACTTGCTACTTAAGGACACCTTGAAGAAATTCGAGGTTGGTAGCAAGTCATTAAACATGATCCTTACAAACAAGGGTCATGCTCCCAAAAGAAGTGGGATTGGATTTGTGAGGAGTCCTCACCGAAATCCAACTACCTTTGTAAAAGGCCCCATCTTACATGTTCAACACCAAACCAAGTGCAACTTTTGTTGCAAATCTGGACACAAGACACATTGTTGTCCATTCAAGAAAATAAGTCCAAACAAATTAATTTGGGTTCCTAAAGGAACCATGATAAACTCTATGCAACATGATAGAAAATGTAGATCTATTTATGAGGCACCCAAAAGCAAATGGGTACCTAAACATCATTCTTTCTTGTAGAAAACTAAACAATCGCAAGCTAGGAGCAAGAAATGGTACCTTGATAGTGGATGCTCAAGGCATATGACCGGAGATCCATCTCAATTCTCTAAGCTCTCTAGCATAGACGAAGGATATGTCACCTTCGGAGACAACAACAAGGGTAAAATCATTGGCAAAGGAACCATAGGTAACAAATCCAACCTCTCTATTGAAGATGTTTTACTAGTTGATGGTCTAAAACATAACCTCTTGAGCATTAGTCAATTATGTGATAAAGGATATATTATAAGATTTGAATCTAATGCCTGCATCATTGAAAAACCACACAAAAATATATCTATGATTGCATTAAAACAAAACAACGTTTACACTATTGACATCAATGACTTATGTGATGAAATGTGCCTTGCCGTTATGAATGAGAATGCTTGGCTATGGCATAGAAGATTAGGTCATGCTAGCATGAAACTAATCAATCAAGTATCATCTAGAGAACTTGTAAGAGGAATTCCTCATATCAAGTTCATCAAAGATAATGTATGTGATGCTTGCCAATTAGGTAAGCAAATTAGGGGTAGCTTCAAAGCTAAGAATCAAATAAGCACCTCTAGGCCCTTACAATTGATCCATATGGACTTGTTCGGACCAATCTCTACATCAAGTCTAGGAGGTAGCAAATACGCCTTTGTCATTATTGATGACTACAGCAGATATACATGGATCTACTTCTTAAAACAAAAAAATGAATGCTTTAGACATTTTACCAAGTTTTGTAAACTTGTTCAAAATGAGAAGGAATCTATGATTTCGTCAATTAGAAGTGATCACGGTGGAGAATTTCAAAACCATGACTTCCAAGAATTCTGTGAACTCAATGGATACAACCATAACTTCTCTACTCCAAGAAATCCTCAACAAAATGGGGTAGTAGAAAGAAAAAATCGAAATTTGCAAGAAATGGCAAGAACCATGTTGAATGAACATAGCCTACCCAAATATTTTTGGGCCGAAGCTGTAAACACTGCATGTTATATTTTAAATAGAGTCCTAGTAAGACCCTTACTCTCCAAAACTCCTTATGAGTTATGGAATAACAAAAAACCCAATGTCTCATATTTTAAAGTCTTTGGGTGTAAGTGTTTTATCTTGAATGAAAAGGATAACTTAGGAAAATTCGATGCTAAATCTGATGAAGGAATCTTTCTTGGTTATTCTTCGGTTTCTAAAGCTTTTCGCATCTTCAATAAAAGAACCTTAATTATTGAAGAATCCATCCATGTTGTTTTCAATGAGATTTCAGAAATTAAGAAAAATGATCTTGATGATGATGTTAATTTTGATTCCTTGAATTTAAACGAAACCCCGTCTCCAACTAGCAACTTGGTTGCATCCACTTCCAAAACATCCTTACCCAAGGATTGGAAGTATATAGATGCTCATCCTAAGGAGCTAATCGTAGGAGACACATCAAAGGGGGTTCAAACACGATCTTCTTTTAAAAACTTTTGTGCCAACGCCGCTTTTCTCTCCCAAATTGAACCCAAATGTGTTGATGAAGCCATGAAAGATGATTCATGGATTATCGCAATGCAAGATGAATTAAATCAATTTGAGAGAAATGAGGTGTGGACGCTTGTTCCTAGGCCAAATGACCATTTAGTAATTGGTACTAAATGGGTCTTTAGAAACAAGCAAGATGAAAATGGTATCGTGGTTAGAAACAAGGCTAGATTAGTGGCCAAAGGTTTCAACCAAGAAGAAGGTATCGATTACGAAGAAACCTTCGCACCTGTGGCTCGATTGGAAGCCATAAGGATGCTCCTTGCCTACGCTAGTTGCAATAATTTTAAGTTATTTCAAATGGATGTTAAAAGCGCTTTTCTAAATGGTTTCATTTCCAAAGAAGTTTATGTTGAACAACCTCCTGGATTTGAAAACAATGGCTACCCTAATCATGTGTTTAGATTAACTAAAGCTCTCTATGGTTTAAAACAAGCCCCAAGGGCTTGGTATGAGAGACTTAGCTCTTTTCTCATTGAAAATAATTTCATAAAAGGCAAGGTTGATACTACATTATTTATCAAGAATTTTGAAAATGATTTTCTCATTGTTCAGATTTATGTTGATGATATTATCTTTGGTTCTACAAATGAATCTCTTTGTGAATCCTTTGCGAAAACTATGAGTCATGAATTCGAAATGAGTCTAATGGGAGAGTTAACATTCTTCTTAGGCCTACAAATCAAACAACTAAGCAATGGCATCTTTATTAGTCAAACCAAATATGCTGTGAGTTTGCTAAAGAAGTTCAAAATGAATAATTCAAAAGCCATTGACACTCCTATGAGCACCTCCACTAAGTTAGAAATTGATGAGAATGGAGAAAGCTTCGATCAAAAAACCTATAGGGGTATGATAGGAAGTTTACTTTACCTCACTGCCACCAGACCAGACATCACGTTCAGTGTAGGACTTTGTGCTAGATTTCAATCAGACCCTAAGATATCTCATCTCAAAGCAGTCAAAAGAATACTCAGATATCTTAATGGAACTACCAATCTAGGACTATGGTACCCAAAATCAGAAAATTTTGAATTAACAGCTTATGCTGATGCGGACTTCGCTGGCTGTAAGCTAGACAGAAAAAGCACATCAGGATCATGTCAATTTTTAGGACATGCCCTTGTATCCTGGTCATCTAAGAAACAAAACTCGGTTGCCCTATCAACAACCGAAGCTGAATACATTGCAGCAAGTGCATGCTGTGCACAAGTTGTATGGATGAAAAACACTTTAGAAGATTACAAAGTGAATCTTAAAGATATTCCCATTAAATGTGATAACACGAGTGCAATATGCTTAACTAAAAATCCTATACAACACTCAAGAACAAAACACATTGATATTAGACATCACTTTATACGTGATCATGTCACTAATCATGATGTAACCATAGAGTTTATTGATACCAAACATCAACTGGCTGATATCTTCACAAAACCCCTATGTGAAGAACAATTTGATTACATAAGAAGAGAATTAGGAATGTTGATGTGTCCGAATACTTAAAATTATCTTTCGGATGTTATTACTATTACATGCCTTGACAACGCTTGATCAAATAACATGTTACAAATTATGTGACAAATATTTTTAACCAAATGCATGTAAGAAGTTCATTTTTCGGTTTGTATGCTAAAAATGGGATGTTCCTGTACACTCTTACAAAAAACTCTTTGTAAAATGACTTTCCTCCGTCAAGCAAACACAATAAAGAGATATATGTGTCATGACTTCCTTTATATACTTGATAATGCTATCATGCTTTTTGTTGATGACAAAGGGGGAGAAACATATGAATTGCTAAACACTATGTCATAGCTGAACTGCCATAATCATGTCTATGTCATAGTTGCAAATACTTGAGTGATGCTATAAACAATGTTATGCCATCCTTGCATCACCAAGAGATATGTGAACATGTGCTATAGTTTGCATCATAATCATGTCATAGTTGCAAATACTTGAGTGATGCTATAAACAATGTTATGCCATCCTTGCATCACCAAGAGATATGTGAACATGTGCTATAGTTTGCATCATATCTTGATTTGATATTCTATATTATGAAGAAAATGCAAACTTGCTAGAAAATCTCAAATGTGTGCATCATGTACAAAGTCCTTCGTAGCTTTATATGTTTACATGATGAACAGTTACAAACACTATCATACAAACTTGATGATGTATGTCATGCCTTGACATCATTCTTGAAGAGATACATCATGATGGGCATCATGATGGGAGCATTGATAAGTTTAACTGATATAACTTATCAATACGTCACTTGAATTCTTCGGTCTTGAATTCAAGGTTGACTTATCTCAACTATGGCATTTAGATAGGGGGAGTTAAGGACAACTCCTTTATCAATTGATTGTCATCATCAAAAAGGGGGAGATTGTTGAATCTCGGATTTTGATGATGAAGTCAATTGTCATTTGTTATCTAATCTATGTGTTGAGATAAGTGTGCAGGATTAACTACGATAAGAGTAAGACAAGCAGCAGGTGTTGCGCCGGAGTCAAGATCAGGATCACGTTGGGAGTTCGAGAGTTCGACGGAAGTTCGGACGGTCGTCGGAGGTTCAGCGTGAACAGATCCGAGAAGTCCAGAAGCTTGCCAAGCGAAGCTCGTCGGAACTCGCCAAGTGGATCGTCGCAAGTCCAGGAGTATACCGGATGTCCGCAGAAGGATCACCGAGGGTTATCGGTTGATCGACGGAAGTTGGCCGGAAACTCGCCGGAAGAAGCGATTGACGCATCGGAGCAAAGCTGCAGAAGTTGTCTTAGAGTTAATCATAGTTAGCATGATGATTAAGCATGAAAATGGGAGGTGATCCCATTAGCTTAATCTTGGGGCAATTGGGCCCCTGAAAAGATTCAAAGTGGGCCGAATGGAGTGAACCATTCGGACCCTGATTGCACCAGGAGGTGCAACCGCCCCAGCCAGGAGGTGCAACCGCCTGGGCTGTGGGGTTGGGAGGTGCAACCGCCCCAGCCAGGAGGTGCAACCGCCAGGGCTGCGAGGCTAGGAGGTGCAACCGCCCCAGCCGAGAGGTGCAACCGCCCAGAGCTCAGTCTTCGAGCTAGACTAGGCGGTGCAACCTCCTCTGCCAAGAGGTAGCACCGCCAGAGCTCAAGTTTCGAGCTCTGCCAGGCGATGCAACCACCGAGCTCAGTCTTCGAGCTCTGGCAGAGAGGTGCATCAGCCTGAGCTCAGTCTCGAGCTCTGCCAGGTGATGCATTCACCGAGCTCAGTCTTCGAGCTCTGGCAGAGAGGTGCATCAGCCTGAGCTCAGCTTGGAGCTCTGCCAGGTGATGCAACCACCGAGCTCAGTTTCGAGCTCTGCTAGGTGATGCAATCACCAAGCTCAGTCTTCGAGCTCTGCCAGGTGATGCAACCATCGAGCTCAGTCTTCGAGCTCTGGCAGAAAGAAGCAATCGCCTGAGCTCAGTCTTCGAGCTCTGCCAGGCGGTGCCACCTCTCCAGTCAAGAGGTGCAACCGCTTGATCCCAGAATTCTGGGATTTGATCGATTTGATCGTTTTGAGCTCGAATTTTGAATTGGGTTGGGGCCTATAAATACCCCACCCATTCAGCACTGAAAAGATACAGACCTACATCGAAATCTTGATCTTTTCTGTGATTCTAAGAAGCTCAAAAGTGTTGTAAAGCCTTTAAGTCTCCTCCTTCTGTTCTTCAAGTTTTCAGTTGTAAAGTGAGGAGAGAAAGGTCTGTAAAGGTTGTCTCTTGAGCCTGTCAAAAGGAGAGAAATTGTAAAAGGGAAGTTTGGCCTTCGCCCATTGAAGGAAGGCACCTAGTTGACGTCGGCAACCTCATCGGTGGAGGAAGCCAAAAGTGGAGTAGGTCAAGGCTGACCGAACCACTCTAAATCTCTGGTTTGCGTTTATTTTCGAGCACTTTATCATTACTGCAAACCTCCCTCATTACTACTGCTCTCTGCGCTTTCACAAACAAGTTCTAAGTGTTGTTCTTCCGAATCTGCATTCAGACGTAAATTCGTATTTTCATACATTGCAGTTTACGTTTACGTTTGATTCTGCAGAACTATTTTCCGTGCTTTTACGAATGAGCTTCTTTGCAGTTTACACTTACACTTGAATCCTATTGATAACTGCAATCTGTCCTCTACGATTTTACGAACGATTTTCAGCATTTAGACGTAAAA
The DNA here is from genome assembly GCF_036884655.1 of Musa acuminata AAA Group. NCBI lineage: Eukaryota > Viridiplantae > Streptophyta > Magnoliopsida > Zingiberales > Musaceae > Musa > Musa acuminata. The sequence continues at coordinate 35,066,252 of NC_088346.1, read as the reverse complement.
CTGCATTCAGACGTAAATCGGCTTTCCTCGCTCAATCATCAGATCTCAGTTCACATTTACATCTTGATTCCAACTGCATACTGCCTTCTGCAAGTATACAAACAAGTTTTTGAGTTTAGACGTAAATCTGCGTTTAGACGTAAAATTGCGTTTAGACGTAAATCTGCGTTTAGACGTAAATCTGCGTTTAGACGTAAATCTGCGTTTAGACGTAAAACAGCGTTTAGACGTAAATCTGAGTTTAGACGTAAATCTGAGTTTAGACGTAAACTGCGCTTAGACGCAAAACTACGCTTAGACGCAATCTGCGCTTAGACGCAAACTGCACTTAGATACAAACTGAGAATTTGCTTTTGCATCATAACAGTTTTTGAACGAACGCAGCTTTTGGTTTTTAATCATTGTAAGATTTCCGCTGCACTAATTCACCCCCCCCCCTCTTAGTGCTCTCGATCCTAACATCTACCTCCCTCAACATATTGAGGAGCTCTAGGAGAGTCACCTCAAGCTTGTTCATATTAAAATTAATTATGAACTGTGAAAAGGAATCTGGTAGGGACTGTAGCACAATGTCCACACACAAGTTATCCTCTAGGACCATTCCTAGACCTGTGAGTTTTTCTATCCACTTAATCGTCTTTAGGACATGGTTCTGAACCGGTGTCACCTCAGTCATCCTAGCGCGGAAGAGGCTCTTGGATATCTCATATCACTGAGTCCTTCCCTGTTCCTCAAACAATTTACGGACATGTAAGAGAATGGATCTGGCAACCATCTTTTCATGTTGTCTCTGTAACTCAGGAGTCATAGAGCACAACATATAGCACTGAGCAAGAGTGGAGTCATTAAAGTACTTCATGTAGCGAGCGATCTCATCCTCGCTTGCCCCTTCTTCGGGCGTAGGCATCACTATATCAAGGACATACACGATTTTCTCCGTCGTGAGAATAATTCTCAAGTTACGGAGTCAATCAGTATAATTTGGACCAGTGAGACACTTGACATCAAGTATGCCACGTAAGGGATTTGAAAGCGACATTTTCTAAAAATAAAGATGCAGCAGAAATGAATAACATGCAGATTTTGCAAGAAATAAACTAACAAGATATGGACTTCTATCTTAATATGCTCCCACTATTTTACTAACGAGTCATGCGACACCCTCAGCATGTAAAACGAAAGTCTCCTGCAGACTTCCAGTGGGGATCAGGATCCAATCAATATCTTAGTGTAACCTCGAGGGATTCGACCAATCACACTAAGTCTAAAAGGTAGGCAACTCTTACCGATCACAACTCCTTGTGATTCCTGTAATATCCCTCACTTTTGAAAATTATTAATAAGGATTTATATGAAAATTTGAGGACCTATATGTAAATATAAAAATTTTAAGGACTAAACTGCTAAGTTGCAAAATGAAAAGAAAATAAAGAAAACTGAAAATTTCGGTTTTATCCCACCGCCTCCCATGCACTCTCTGTTTCTTCGAGAAATAGAGAGGAGCGGTGGGGCGTGAGGAGAGAAGAGAAGAAGAAGAGGAAGATGAGCAGGGGAGGAAGAAGAGGTTGCGGCCGTGGCTGCGGCCGCGATTGCAACAGTTGCAGCGGGGAGAGAAGAAGAAGAAGAAGAAGAAGAGAGGAGGATAGCTGCGGCAAGGCTGCAGCGAGGAGGTGTGTGGCATTGGGGAGGAAAAGGGAAGAGGAGAAGAAGAGAAGGAGAAGAAGAGGGAAAAGAGAGGGACGAGGGAGAGGAGCGAGAGGTGGCAGCAGCTAGGGCTGCAGCACCTTTGTTTCCTACAGGTGGAAACAGAGGAGAGGTGTGGGGCGTTCGAAGAGGAGAAGAAGAAGAAGAGGAAGAGAAGAAGAAGAGGAAGTAGGAGAAGAGGTTGTGATACCTCTGTTTCCTGTAGAGGAAACAGAGGAGAGGGTGTGTGTGACGCCGGGGAAGAAGGGGCTGCAGCTGCGGCGATGGCAGCTGCAGCTGGAAGAGAAGAAGAAGAGGAAGATGAGCAGGGGAGGAAGAAGAGGTTGCGGCCATGGCTGCGGCCGCGACTGCAGCAGTTGCAGCGGGGAGAGAAGAAGAAGAAAGGAAGGAGAAGGAAGAGGAGAAGGGAAAGAAGTAGCTGCGGTTGCGACAATGGCAGCTGCAGCTGTGGCAGGGAAAGAGAAAAAGGAAAGGAAGAAGAAGAGAAAGGGAAGGAGAGGAAGAAGAGAGGAAGAGGAGAAGGGGCTGCAGCTGCGGCGATGGCAGATGCAGTTGGAAGAGAAGAAGGAGAGGAAGATGAGTAGGGGAGGAAGAAGAGGCTGCGGTCGTGGCTGAGGCTGCGACTGCAGCAGTGCAACTGGGAAAGAAAAGAAAGGAAAGGGGGAAAAAGGGGCTGCGGAAGGGATTGCGGCCAGAGCGGCAGCGACTGCGTATGCAACAGTTGTGTCTGTGAAAGAAGAGGAGGAAGGAAGTAGTGCAGTGGAAGGGGCAGCGATTGTGGCAGCGACAGCGGTGGCGGCTGTGGGAGTTGCGTTTGGGAAAGAAAACGAAGGAATGAGAGTAAGAGAGAGTAGGTGACTATGCCTCTATATTCTGCATGAGCTACAGTTGTGAAGGAAAAGTAGAAGGATTTGGGCTGACACCTTCTTTGGATCTTCGGATCAAAATCTTTGAAAGGCAAGTGTTCTGATCCTTTCTATTGCAAGCTTTCTAATCCTTCCTATTGCAAGTGTCCTGATCTTTCCTTACCACAATTTTACTGCTACATTTTTTTTGAATATGAGAAACTTTGAATTGTTCTAGCCTTTCATTTGATATATCTCATGTTTAGACGTAACGATTCGAATCTATGCAACTTCTGATATTCTGACCCTTCTACTTTGTTATGGCTATAACTTCATGTATTGACCTTTGATTTGGACAAAACTTATTTGATCAGAATATAGACTCATAAACCTTTGTTTTGATAGCTTATTTTAAGAATTCGGAGTAAGTTTGTCTGTCCAAACTTCTGTTTCAAATGAGCCTACAGATTCTGCAAAATAGGGATCGTAATTTCTGACCTTTTGATACTGAACTGCTTATAAGTCCCTGTTACAAATATTGATTTATTCAAAGCTTATTTCATTAGAAACTAGACTTGTAGATCTTTCTTTGATACCTGGATTGAAAGATTTAGAGTCCAACTGCCTGCCCAGTTTTCTGTTGAAACCAACCATGTGAATTCTGTAAAATTGAGATTTGTTCTTTGATCTTGGGTTACTAAATCTATTGTAACTCTTTGTTGGAAACTTCGATTCATACGAGTCTTATTTTATCTGAAAACAAATTGAAATATCTTTCCAATGATATATTTCTGAGTAAATTGGAGCACGATTGATAGTTTGAATCATTTGTTCAATGTGCCTCTTGAATTCTGCCAGAAATCAAGCTTTGGTCGATTTCGCATATTCTGGTTTCATTTCTCTGGAAATTGACATTCTTTAGCTTTCTTATTCAATTGAGCTAATATGATTGCTTGGAATCCTTGTATACCCTTGCTTTCATTTCATTCCAAATCTGAATACAATTGTGAGAGATTTGTTCCTTGCATCGTATTGTCTCGATAAGGCACATGTACGTTTTGTTGTTCCGCGTGTGCTTCCGATATATGCTAATTATTGTTAAAACTGCCCTCTTGTACTCTGGTGTTTGTGGGATTGTCTGGACCTTTGCTAGAAATGGTAAAGGGTATGTGCTTACAGCCAGCGATGCTCTAGATTATGTCTGGTGGTCATTCAGAAATGGATGAATCACGTTCTGTTTGAGATCCCGCTACACCTTCTGTATGTTTGATATTATATCCAGAGCTTTGTTTATGTGTTTCTGTACATGCTTTGGATAAGAATGATATGAATGCAACGTCAAAGACGACGTTTGAGCTTCTGTTTGGTATTTGTTTTTGATATGTTCCGAAATGTTCCATATGCCATTTATATGATCCGGAACATTTCATACGCCATTGATAAGCTCCAAAATGTTTCATTTGTTATTGATATGCTCCGAAACATTTCATATGCCTTTGTTATGCTCCGAAATGTTTCATTTGTTATTGATAAGCTCCGAAACATTTTATATGCCTTTGTTATGCTCCGAAATGTTTCATTTGCTATTGTTATGCTCTAAATGTTCCATTTGTCATTGATATGCTCCGGAACATTTCATACGCTATTGGTATGCTCCAATTACTCTATGCTCCATTTGTTATGAACCAAATATGTTTTGAATGACATGACACATATGATTTTGTATCTAATGAGATGGTATCCTTGAGAATTCTTGTATTCTGCCTTGCAGTATGATATCTTACTTGTTTGAAACCATTCCTTTTGTTCTGAATATGCTTTGTTACTTGCTGAGCTGTTTTTAGCTCACTCCGTTGTTATATAAATCTTTCAGGTCAGCTTGTCACTCTTTGAGATGTTTGAATTGGGCTGAGGCAGTGGAGAGCTATTCAGAATTATGGGCAAGTCTTGTTGGTTGTTATGCTATTGTTATATAAGCATATTTTGTATGTAATGAAATGTTGTTGATGAATCGAAATGGATATACTGTGTAAAAGTGTTAGAAGATCTCTCTTATTTGGAATTTCGGAATGTTAAGTCTAATTTATAACAATATGAACTTGTGGTGAATAGTTGGAGTTCTGATTATATAATTTATTTAGCTGGTGGATTTATAAATGTTGTTCATGTTTGTCAAGTTGGCTTGGGTTGCCATAAATGTGAATTATCGAGTGATGTGATATATGATTATAAACTGCACAGGTTTTATAGATGCGAATTTGATAGAATGTTTTCAGTGTCCTCAAATGTTAGTTTGGATCCTGGATTGGTTTGTGATGAAATTGTTTTAAATATCATGGATATTTTGAGGGGGCGTGACAAAGGTGGTATCAGAGCATGGTTTGAGGATTACTGAAATATTTGATATGTTGATGTGCAAAATATATTGAGGTCTAATGAACTTTAGTGATTGGTGAAAATTTTTCTTTGGTGCATTTTAGGAATCTAGGATGATAAGGACATTTGGTCCTCCTATTTCATTTATTTCTGATTAATTAAGTGGGATGAAAGGGTTGATCGAAGATATTGAATCAGAGTGGCATAGTAGAAGCATGGTGCACCCAATTTCATTAGTGGTAGAAAAACGGATGATGCAAACAGAGAAGATATTTGATGTACAAAATTGTTCTGATGATTGAAAGATTTTTTTTTGCCACCTTATATTGGAAGTAGAGGTTGATCATTAATGGCAACAATGAAAAGAATTTTTTGAGAATCGATGGCAAGAATGATAAGGACAAGTTTACCAATAAAAATATGATTAGAAATGAATTAGAAAGTGTTAACAAGAGGGTCGAGACATTTGGATTTGAAAAGGGAAGTCACCACAAAAGACTTAATCATGTGTGAATTGCAAGTTAAATTATGAAACAAGTTTGTGTTGGTGGGTGACTGGAGTCTATTTGCTCGTAGAAAGTTGGATCATTAAACAAAAGATTGCTATTTGAACAAGAAGAAAGAGTCACTACCTCATAAATCATCAGCCCATGTCAGAGTGTATGCTATCACTGAATATGATTCTAAACCTTCTGAATTAGTGGTCGAAGGTATTATGCATGTTTATGAAAGAATGCAAATATTTGTTTGAACATGGGTTCTATCTACGATTTGATTCGTAACATGTTGCCTATCACTTGGCTATTCAACCTAGACCACTGTATTATGTGATATATGTAAAATACGATCATTGGAGATTCTATGATAACGAACTTGAATCTGGTCCTCTTGTCTGATTTTTATTGGAGAACTTGAACTTTTTGTTGATTTAGTTCTTCTAGAGATTTGGAGTTTTGATATTATACTTGGTATGGATTGACTATCTTCCTATCATACCAGTATGGATTGGTATATAACAAATGATCACTTTTTGTACATTTGATCAGCCGATCTTTTATTTTGAAAGTATTGGACATGATTTATCTCCTTGCCTAATGTATCCTAGAATGACTTGCTTGGATTACCTCCAAACGTGACTTTGCTTTTGATTCGATCTTTGGGACAATCCCAATATCTAAGCCTCTCTACAGAATGATATCATTTGAGTAAGTGGAATTAGAAAAACAACTACAAGGATTATTAAATGAGGATTTTATTTGGCTTAATATTTTATCATGGGGTGCTCTAGTGTTAGTTAAAAAGATGGATGGAACATTAAGGTTTTATATTGATTATGGATAGTTGAATCAGGTGATCATCAAAAACGAGTATTTTCTAAAGTAACGACTTGCTTGATTAATTACAGGGTGCGCAAGTATTTTTAGAAATTGATTGAAGGTCGGGTTATCGTTTATTGAGGATCAAGGAGGAGAATATTTTGGTCACTCTTAGATAATTATGTCATTATATTGTATTGATGAAATTATTTGAGAGCAGGAGGAGGAAATAAAGATATCATAATCCTCATCTTTTCGTCGATTGAGCTATGATCAATTTAGAGGACTAAATTTTCTTTTAAGGAGGGGAGAGTGTAATATCCCTCACTTTTGAAAATTATTAATAAGGATTTATATGAAAATTTGAGGACCTATATGTAAATATAAAAATTTCAAGGACTAAACTGCTAAGTTGCAAAATGAAAAGAAAATAAAGAAAACCGAAACTTTCGGTTTTATCCCACCGCCTCCCACACACTCTCTGTTTCTTCGAGAAACAGAGAGGAGCGGTGGGGCGTGAGGAGAGAAGAGAAGAAGAAGAGGAAGATGAGCAGGGGAGGAAGAAGAGGTTGCGGCCATGGCTGCGGCCGCGACTGCAGCAGTTGCAGCGGGGAGAGAAGAAGAAGAAGAAGAAGAAGAAGAAGAAGAGAGGAGGATAGCTGCGGCAAGGCTGCAGCGAGGAGGTGTGTGGCGTTGGGGAGGAAAAGGGAAGAGGAGAAGAAGAGAAGGAGAAGAAAAGGGAAAAGAGAGGGATGAGGGAGAGGAGCGAGAGGTGGCAGCAGCTAGGGCTACAGCACCTCTGTTTCCTGCAGGTGGAAACAGAGGAGAGGAGTGGGGCGTTCGAAGAGGAGAAGAAGAAGAAGAGGAAGAGAAGAAGAAGAGGAAGCAGGAGAAGAGGTTGTGCTACCTCTGTTTCCTGCAGAGGAAACAGAGGAGAGGGTGTGTGTGACGCCGGGGAAGAAGGGGCTGCAGCTACGGCGATGGCAGCTGCAGCTGGAAGAGAAGAAGAGGAAGATGAGCAGGGGAGGAAAAAGAGGTTGCGGCCGTGGCTGCGGCCATGACAGCAGCAGTTGCAGCGGGGAGAGAAGAAGAAGAAAGGAAGGAGAAGGAAGAGGAGAAGGGAAATAAGTAGCTGCGATTGCGGCAGTGGCAGTTGCAGCTGTGGCAGGGAAACAGAAAAAGGAAAGGAAGAAGAAGAGAAAGGGAAGGAGAGGAAGAAGAGAGGAAGAGGAGAAGGGGCTACGGCTGCGGCGATGGCAGTTGCAGTTGGAAGAGAAGAAGGAGAGGAAGATGAGCAGGGGAGGAAGAAGAGGCTACGGCCGTGGCTGAGGCTGCGACTGTAGTAGTGCAGCTGGGAAAGAAAAGAAAGGAAAGGGGGAAAAAGGGGCTGCGGAAGGGATTACGGCCACAGTGGCAGTGACTGCGTATGCAGCAGCTGTGTCTACGAAAGAAGAGGAGGAAGGAAGTAGTGTAGTGGAAGGGGCAGCGATTGTGGCAGCGACAGCGGTGGTGGCTGTGGCAGCTGCGTTTGGGAAAGAAAATGAAGGAATGAGAGTAAGAGATAGTAGGTGACTATGCCTCTATGTTCTGCATGAGCTATAGTTGTGAAGGAAAAGTAGAAGGATTTGGGCTGACACCTTCTTTGGATCTTCGTATCAAAATCTTTGAAAGGCAAGTGTTCTGATCCTTTCTATTGCAAGCTTTCTAATCCTTCCTATTGCAAGTGTCCTGATCTTTCCTTACCGTAATTTTACCGCTACATTTGTTTTGAATATGAGGAACTTTGAATTGTTCTAGCCTTTCATTTGATATATCTCCTATTTAGACGTAACGATTCGAATCTATGCAACTTCTGATATTCTGACCCTTCTACTTTGTTATGGCTATAACTTTATGTATTGACATCTGATTTGGACAAAACTTATTTGATCAGAATATAGACTCATAAACCTTTGTTTTGATAGCTTTATTTTAAGAATTCAGAGTAAGTTTGTCTGCCCAAACTTCTGTTTCAAATGAGCCTACAGATTCTGCAAAACAGGGATCGTAATTTCTGACCTTTTGATACTGAACTGCTTATAAGTCCCTGTTGCAAACATTGATTTATTCAAAGCTTATTTCATTGGAAACTAGACTTGTAGATCTTTCTTTGATACTTGGATTGAAAGATTTAGAGTCCAACTGCCTGCCTAGTTTTCTGTTGAAACCAACCATGTGAATTCTGTAAAATTGAGATTTGGTCTTTGATCTTGGGTTACTAAATCTATTGTAACTCTTTGTTGGAAACTTCGATTCATACGAGTCTTGTTTTATCTGAAAAAAAATTGAAATATCTTTCCAATGATATATTTCTAAGTAAATTGGAGCACGATTGATAGTTTGAATCATTTGTTCAATGTGCCTCTTGAATTCTGCCAGAAATCGAGCTTTGGTCGATTTCGCATATTCTGGTTTCATTTCTCTGGAAATTGAAATTCCTTAGCTTTCTTATTCAATTGAGCTAATATGATTGCTTGGAATCCCTGTATACCCTTGCTTTCATTTCATTCCAAATCTGAATACAATTGTGAGAGATTTGTTCCTTGCATCGTATTGTCTCGATAAGGCACATGTACATTTTGTTGTTCCGCGTGTGGTTCCGATATATGCTAATTATTGTTAAAACTGCCCTCTTGTACTCTGGTGTTTGTGGGATTGTCTGGACCTTTGCCAGAAATGGTAAAGGGTATGTGCTTACAGCCAGCGATGCTCTAGATTATGTCTGGTGGTCATTCAAAAATGGATGAATCACGTTCTGTTTGAGATCCCACTACACCTTCTGTATGTTTGATATGATATCCAGAGCTTTGGTTATGTGTTTCTGTACATGCTTTGGATAAGAATGATATGAATGCAACGTCAAAGACGACGTTTGAGCTTCTGTTTGGTATTTGTTTTTGATATGTTCCGAAATGTTCCATATGCCATTGATATGATCCGGAACATTTCATACGCCATTGATAAGCTCCGAAATGTTTCATTTGTTATTGATATGCTCCGAAACATTTCATATGCCTTTGTTATGCTCCGAAATATTTCATTTGTTATTGATAAGCTCCGAAACATTTCATATGCCTTTGTTATGCTCCGAAATGTTTCATTTGCTATTGTTATGCTCTAAATGTTCCATTTGTCATTGATATGCTCCGGAACATTTCATACGCTCTTGATATGCTCCAATTACTCTATGCTCCATTTGTTATGAACCAAATATGTTTTGAATGACATGACACATATGATTTTGTATCTAATGAGATGGTATCCTTGAGAATTCTTGTATTCTGCCTTGCATTATGAAATCTTACTTGTTTGAAACCGTTCCTTTTGTTCTGAATATGCTTTGTTACTTACTGAGCTGTTTTTAGCTCACTCCGTTGTTATATAAATCTTTCAGGTCAGCTTGTCACTCTTTGAGATGTTTGAATTGGGCTGAGGCAGTGGAGAGCTATTCAGAATTATGGGCAAGTCTTGTTGGTTGTTATGCTATTGTTGTATAAGCATATTTTGTATGTAATGAAATGTTGTTGATGAATCGAAATGGATATACTGTGTAAAAGTGTTAGAAGATCTCTCTTATTTGGAATTTCGCAATGTTAAGTCTAATTTATGACGATATGAACTTGTGGTGAATAGTTGGAGTTCTGATTGTATAATTTATTTAGCTGGTGGATTTATAAATGTTGTTCATGTTTGTCAAGTTGGCTTGGGTTGCCATAAATGTGAATTATCGAGTGATGTGATATATGATTATAAACTGCACAGGTTTTATAGATGCGAATTTGATAGAATATTTTCAGTGTCCTCAAATGTTAGTTTGGATCATGGATTGGTTTGTGATGAAATTGTTTTAAATATCATGGATATTTTGAGGGGGCGTGACAATTCCCGTCCTGTTCGGCCTCCGAATCACCATGGCCTCGAGGGACTCGACCAACCATGATGCTCGGTTAACTCAACACCTTCGTTACAAGATGAGTCTGATTTGATGATATACCCTCGAGGGACTGGACCAAGCATACCATGCTCTCAGGACACCAGTGACATCTCTATGTCATAAGCAAGATAGCGAACCGTGATATAGGTGAGTCTCGAGGGACTCGACCAACTCAACCTATACCGAGAATCGGTTCCTACTTATAACGATGGAAGGCCACGTGGGTCAATCTAATTGCCTCACGTTTACCGACTTAATATTATCGAGAGAGATGTTTCTATGATTTGGTCTCCTAATATGACATGTCACACATATACATATTTAATATATATCTACTTCGCATGTAAATATTTATGCATATCTAGTATGTATATAAGCAACCACACCAAATGATCATGGACCACAACCTAATCACACCAGACGATCAGGCCCGAGCCAATAGGCCTAACCACTCACATCAATATCTATGTGTGCAACGGTGCATCTCCATGCCCTGTGATCGTCCATCTCGTCCTCATCGGTTCTGTCGACATCTTGATGCATCGCGATCGTCCGTCTCGTAGGTCCCGCTATCGCATCCACGCTCCCGCTACGCCTTTTCATGTGATTACAACTTAATCATAGGCAGGTAGGCCCGATAATAAACGAGAAATATAATGGAGGCTCGCAGACCTCAATAATAATAATCACAAGTACACACATCACACGGTCCATGATCATCCGTCCACACATCATACATCATATGTATAAATAATCATCATCATGTAGGACTACTAGATAATGATAAAAAATAATAATCAACTAAACATTTTAATTAATTACTATTTTATGAAATCAGGAACATAGAGAATTTTTGAATTCATAGGGGTATTTTCGTAATTTGGATAAGAGACAGAAACTGGAATTTCTCAAATTTCGAGGGGCAAAACTATCTTTTGTCCAGAAAACCCTAATGCCCTACTCCCCTTTGTTACTGCCACCGCTGCCACCCTACTAGCGGTGACCTGTGCGGCGGTGCGGGGGCGCTGCCCCTGTAGGTGGGCGCCACCGTGGGTTGGCGCCCCTACGGGTGGCGCTACCCCCGCGAACGTTGTGCCCGCGGGTGTAGTGCCCCACCGGGCGGCCACCCCTGCGGGGGGGTTTGCCCGCAGGAGCAGCGGTCGCAAGCGTCGTTGCCCTGTGGTGCCTCGCCCCACGGTGCCTCTGCCCGCGGGTCCAGCACCCGCAGGCGTCGCCCTTGCGCGCGAGCACAATGCCCGCACGTAGGTGGCCGCCTTGCTTGTAGCCTTGCCTGCCGACGCCTTGCGGAAACGACCGCGGGTGGGGCACCCGCGGGCTGCCAGCCCCACCGGCTGCAAGCAGGCCGCCGACCGGCTGCTGTAGGCGCAGCCCCTGTGCTGCCTGCCTTCAGCTGCGCTACACACACATAGATCGAGGGCAGCAACTGTTGCTACCCTTTCTCGCTTTTGCGTCAACGATTTTGACGTAAAAAATTCTTCCTAAACACAACACACGTAGTTCAAAACCAATCATTCACACGAACAACCTGGCTCTGATACCACTATTGGGAAATCGTGGGGGCGACATCACATGCGCAGCGGAAGAACAAGAAAACAAAATCCCTAATTCCCAAAGAGATGTTCGTCATCGTGCGAAGATTGGTGCGCAAAATCCGCGAAACTTAAAACCGCGTATAGAGTAGATTGTGTTACCTAGGGAGATCGTATATCGATATTTCCTTACAGATCTTTAGGAGAGGGTGAAGGAGGTCAAGTGTCCTCCTCTCTAGCGGTGATCCACATAGCAGGGCTGCGACGACGCTCCTCAAAGCTCCAAGCCTGCTCTGAGGTGGAAAGGGGGAGGAGAATAGGAGAGGCAAGCAAAGGTTCTAGCCTATGAGACTCTGAATCCCTCCTATTTATAGAGGTCCCCTATCAAACCCTAATGGGTCCTCCCATAGCGGGTATTGGATCTGCATCCAATAAGACAAGGGCTCCGTTGGATATCTCATATCAGAACCTCTACTCATCGCAATACCTACCATATGTGTGTGACCCTCTAGGCCCAATATCAAGCTGGCTGTAAGTCATACTTATTAGAACTCCTTCTAACTCAGTGAATTATTATCTCTGTAACAATTCACTTGACTCATCGACTACGGATGTACTAAGCCACTACGTCGTAGTCCCCAAACGATACAGGGGAATCCAATCCATTGGACCTGTCTATCCTCAGTTACCGTGTACCTATAGTCCCTCATCCATCTAATATCCCTGAGACCGTATATCGAGCAAGGTGCTGTCAGACCCATACGGTTTCTACTTGAGTCTCGCTCTAATGGATGCTCTCGGATAACTCTTTCTCTCTCAACCCGAATGACCCTGGCTAGGGATTTTTCTGAGCAAGAACACATGGGATATTCTATTGGTAAATCATGGGGGGCGACATCATATGCGCAGCGGAAGAACAAGAAAACAAAAATCCTCGATTCCCAAAAAGATGTTCGTCGTCGTGCGAAGATTGGTGCGCAAAAATCCACAAAACACAAAACTGCGTATAGAGATTGTGTTACCTAGGGAGATCGTATATCCCGGTTTCCTTGCATATCCTTAGGAGAGGGTGAAGAGGTCAAGCGTCCTCCTCTCTAGCGGTGATCCACACAGCAGGGTTGCGACGACGCTCCTCAAAACTCCAGGCCTACTCTGAGGTGGAGAGGGAGAGGTGAATAGGAAGGGCAAGCAAAGACTCTAGCCTATGAGGCTGTGAATCCCTCCTATTTATAGAGATCCCGTGTCAAACCCTAATGGGTCCTTCCCTAGTGGGTATTGGATCTGCATCCAATAAGACAAGGGCTCCATCGGATATCTCATATCCGAACCTCTACTCATCGCAATGCCTACCATATATGTGTGACCCTCTAGGCCCAATATCGAGCTGGCCGTGAGTCATACCTGTCAGAACTCCTTCTAACTCAGTGAATTATTATCTCTGTAATAATTCACTCGACTCATCGACTACGGACGTACTAGGCCACTACGCTGTAGTCCCCAGACGATACAGGGGAATCCAATCCATTGGACCTGTCTGTCCTCAGTTACCATGTACCTATAGTCCCTCATCCATCTAATATCCCAGAGACCGTATATCGAGCATGGTGCTGTCAGACCCATACGGTTTCTACTCGAGTCTCGCTTTAATCGGATTCTCCCGGAGAACTCTTTCTCTCTCAACCCGAATGACCCTGGCCAGGGATTTGTCTGAGCAAGAACACATAGGATATTCCTCTCAAGACGCCGACAGTGGATGATCCTCTATGGACACTCAATAGCCCTTGTAAGGTCGACTACCACTCTCAATGACCAGTTGTACTAGATCTGGGGACAGCCAAACCTATAAGTCTGGTATCAAAGAGTGGAGCACTCATACAGGACATCCTTGGTGTCTCAAGTCTAAGGACCAGATACACCACTAGGACTACGGAATCGCTGTTTGACAATAAGGCATCATCAACCATCCAGCATTCCGTAAGCGGATCAATCAGTGAACTTATTCTCCAATGAGCACCTGTACTGTATCCCTAGTGTCCCTACACGAGCAGCTATGAGACCAGCTGCATCCATCATATGGACGGGTATACAGCACACCAGTCTATCCGATTATCACGATGTCCCTCTCGAGTAACCTATGACCGGGATTATTTAGGATATGTGTTTAAAGGTGAATCGATCTCATTATCGTGATCTCATCACGATCCGATTCCCATTGCACAAATCCAAGGACATCACAATATATATATATGCATTTATGCAATAGTTATAAAGTGATATACGCCAAAATATAATAAGCAAAAAGATTCTGTATCAAGTCACACGTGCCATCACTCACGTGATTGGCTTGCTGGGTACCTATGACTAGCAATCTCCCACTTGACCTAAAGGCAATCACCTATGTGTCTGATCCCCATCAGACCCCTGTGACGCTCAAAGACAATCTGAGACAACGGCTTTGTCAGTGGATCTGCAATGTTATCTTCGGATGGAACTCTTTCCATTACTACATCTCGAGGTCCATCTCGCCTCTCTCTAGTCTCCTAGGCCTTGCCAAAACCTGCAACGAATTGCATATATGATAAGCACTACCGGTATCCAATACCAATGTGTTATCATAAGAGTCTGACAAATGGAGACTGATCATGAATGTACCTGAAGCTTCATCAAGCTTTTGTTTCGCCCTTTCTGCAAGGTACTCTTTGCAGTTTCTCTTCCAATGCCCATCTTTACCACAGTGGAAGCACTGGCCTTTGTCCTTTGTTGGGTCTTTCTTAGCAACATTTGCTTTACCTTGTTTGCCCTTGCCCTTTCCCTTCTTAAGGGACCTTTCTGCTTTCCTTTTCTTTCTGGTCTCACCAGTGTAGAGAACTGGCTTCTCTTTCTTAATAGTACTCTCTGCCTCCCTCAACATATTGAGAAGCTCTGGGAGAGTCACGTCAAGCTTGTTCATATTAAAATTCATTATGAACTGTGAAAAGGAATCTGGTAGGGACTGAAGCACAATGTCCACACACAAGTTATCCCCTAGGACCATTCCTAGACCTGTGAGTTTCTCTATCCACTCAATCATCTTTAGGACATGGTTCTGAACCGGTGTCCCCTCAGTCATCCTAGCGCGGAAAAAGGCTCTTGGATATCTCATATCGTTGAGTCCTTCCCGGTTCCTCAAACAATTTGCGGACATGTAGGAGAATGGATCTGGCATCCATCTTTTCATGTTGTCTCTGTAACTCTGGAGTCATAGAGCCCAACATATAGCACTGAGCAAGAGTGGAGTCATCAATGTACTTCACGTAGCGAGCGATCTCATCCTCGCTTGCCCCTTCTTCGGGCGTAGGCATATCAAGGACGTACACGATTTTCTCCGCTGTGAGAACAATTCTCAAGTTACGAAGCCAATCCGTATAATTTGGACCAGTGAGGCGGTTGACATCAAGTATGCCACGTAAGGGATTTGAAAGCGACATTTTCTGAAAATAAAGATGTAGCAGAAATGAATAACATGCAGATTTTGCAAGAAATAAACTATCAAGATATGGACTTCTATCTTAATATGCTCCCACTATTTTACTAACGAGTCACGCGACACCCTCAGCACGTGAAACGGAAGTCTCCGGCAGACTTCTAGTGGGGATCAGGATCCAATCAGCGTCTTAGTGTAACCTCGAGAGACTCGACCAATCACACTAAGCCTAAAAGGTAGGCAACTCTTGCCGATCACAACTCCTTGTGATTCCCGTCCTGTTCGGCCTCCGAATCACCATGGCCTCAAGGGACTCGACCAACCATGATGCTCGATTAAGTCAACACATTCGTTACAAGATGAGTCTGATTTGATGATATACCCTCGAGGGACTCGACCAAGCATACCATGCCCTCAGGTCACCGGTGACATCTCTATATCGTAAGCAAGATAGCGAATCGCGATATAGGTGAGTCTCGAGGGACTCGACCAACTCAACCTACACCGGGAATCGGTTCCTACTCATAACGATGTTTCTATAATTTGGTCTCCTAATATGACATGTCACACATATACATATTTAATATATATCTACATCGCATGCAAATATATATACATATCTAGTATATGTATAAGCAATCACATCAGATGATTATGGACCACAACCTAATATGATTAGGCCCGAGCCAGTAGGCCTAATCACTCACATCAAGATCTATGTGTGCAACGGTGCATCTTCATGCCCTGTGATCGTCCATCTCGTCCTCGTCGGTTCCGTCGACATCTTGATGCATCTCCATGCATCACGATCGTCCGTCTCGTGGGTCCCGCTCCTACTGCGCCTCCTCATGTGATTACAACTTAATCATAGGCACACAGGCCCGACAATAAACGAGAAATATAATGGAGGTTCGCAGACTTCAATAATAATAATCACAAGTACACACATCACACGGTCCATGATCATCCGTCCACACATCATACATCACATGTATAAATAATCATCATCATGTAGGACTACTAGATAATAATAAAAATAATAATCAACTAAACCTTTTAATTAATTAATATTTTTCTGAAATCATAGACATGTAGGGAATTTCTGAATTTATAGGGGTATTTTCGTAATTTGGACAAAAGATAAAAACTGGAATTTCTTAAATTCCGAGGGGTAAAACTGTCTTTTTCCCAGAAAACCCTAATGCCCTACTATCCTTTGTTGCTGCTGCCGCCGCTGCCACCCTGTTGGCGGTGGCCTGTGCGGCGAGGCGAGGGCACTGCCCTCGCCTGCAGGCGGCACGCCCGCTGGCGGTGCTGCCGCTGCAGGTGGGCTCCTCCGCGGGCGGTTCTGTCCCGCCGGGCGTCCGCCCGTGTGGGGGGGGGGGGGGGGGGTGGGTTCGCCCGCGGGAGCAGCGGCGGCAGGCGTCGCTGCCCTGCGGCGGCAAACGCCGCTGCCCTACGGCGGTAGGCGCGGCTTCCTTGCGGCGGTAGGCACCGCTGCCCTGCGGCGCCTCTGCCCGTGGGCTGCCAGCCCCGCCGGCAGCAAGGCTGCTGCAAGCAGGCCGCCGATCGGCTACTGTAGACGCAGCCCCTGTGCTGCCCGCCTTCGGTTGCGCTTCATGCACGCAGATCGAGGGCAGCAACTATTGCTGCCCTTTCTCGCTTTTGCGTCAACGATTTTGACGTCAATATTCTTACTAAACACAACACACGTAGATCAAAAACCAATCATTCGCACGAACAACCTAGCTCTGATACCACTGTTGGGAAATCATGGGGGGCGACATCATATGCGCAGCGGAAGAACAAGAAAATAAAAATCCCCAATTCCCAAAAAGATGTTCGTCGTCGTGCGAAGATTGGTGCGCAAAAATCCGCAAAACACAAAACTGCGTATAGAGATTGTGTTACCTAGGGAGATCGTATATCCCTGTTACCTAGGGAGATCGTATATCCCTGTTACCTAGGGAGATCCTTAGGAGAGGGTGAAGGAGGTCAAGCGTCCTCCTCTCTAGCGGTGATCCACACAGCAGGGTTGCGACGACGCTCCTCAAAACTCCAGGCCTACTCTGAGGTGGAGAGGGAGAGGAGAATAGGAAAGGCAAGCAAAGACTCTAGCCTATGAGGCTGTGAATCCCTCCTATTTATAGAGATCCCGTGTCAAACCCTAATGGGTCCTTCCCTAGTGGGTATTGGATCTGCATCCAATAAGACAAGGGCTCCGTCGGATATCTCATATACGAACCTCTACTCATCGCAATGCCTACCATATGTGTGTGACCCTCTAGGCCCAATATCGAGCTGGCCGTGAGTCATACCTGTCAGAACTCCTTCTAACTCAGTGAATTATTATCTCTGTAATAATTCACTCGACTCATCGACTACGGACGTACTAGGCCACTACGCCGTAGTCCCCAGACGATACAGGGGAATCCAATCCATTGGACATGTCTGTCCTCAGTTACCATGTACCTATAGTCCCTCATCCATCTAATATCCCAGAGACCGTATATCGAGCATGGTGCTGTTAGACCCATACGGTTTCTACTCGAGTCTCACTCTAATCAGATTCTCCCGGAGAACTCTTTCTCTCTCAACCCGAATGACCCTGGCTAGGGATTTGTCTGAGCAAGAACACATAGGATATTCCTCTCATGACGTCGAGAGTGGATGATCCTCTATGGACACTCAATAGCCCTCGTAAGGTCGACTACCACTCCCAATGACCAGCTGTACTAGATCTGGGGACTGCCAAACCTATAAGTCTGGTATCAAAGAGTGGAGCACTCATACAGGACATCCTTGGTGTCTCAAGTCTAAGGACCAGATACACCACTAGGACTATGGAATCGCTGTCTGACAATAAGGCATCATCAACCATCCAGCATTCCGTAAGCGGATCAATCAGTGAACTCATTCTCCAATGAGCACCTGTACTGTATCCCTAGTGTCCCTACACGAGCAGCTATGAGACCAACTGCATCCATCATATGGACGGGTATACAGCACACTAGTCTATTCGGTTATCACGATGTCCCTCTCGAGTAACCTATGACCGGGATTATTTAGGATATGTGTTTAAAGAGGAATCGATCTCATTATCGTGATCTCATCACGATCCGATTCCCATTGCACAAATCCAAGGACATCACAATATATATATGCATTTATGCAATAGTTATAAAGTGATATACGCCAAAATATAATAAGCAAAAAGATTCTGTATCAAGTCACACGTGCCATCACTCACGTGATTAGCTTGCTGGGCACCTATGACTAGCATATTCCTCTCATGACGCCGAGAGTGGATGATCCTCTATCGACACTCAATAGCCCTCGTAAGGTCGACTACTACTCCCAATGACCAGCTGTACTAGATCTGAGATAGCCAAACCTATAAGTCTGGTATCAAAGAGTGGAGCACTCATACAGGACATCCTTAGTGTCTCAAGTCTAAGGACCAGATATACCACTAGAACTACGGAATCGTTGTTTGACATTAAGGCATCATCAACCATCCAGCATTTTGTAAGCGGATCAATCAGTGAACTCATTGTCCAATGAGCACCTGTATGGTATCCCTAGTGTCCCTACACGACCAACTATGAGACCAGCTGCATCCATCATATGGACGGGTATACAACACACCAGTCTGTCCGGTTATCACGATGTCCCTCTCGAGTAACCTATGACCGGGATTATTTAGGATCTATGTTTAAAGGTGAATCGATCTCATTATCATGAACTCATCACGATCTGATTCCCATTGCACAAATCCAAGGACATCACAATATATATATATGCATATATGCAATAGTTATAAAGTGATGTATGCCAAAATATAATAAGCAAAAAGATTATGTATCAAGTCACACGTGCCATCACTCACGTGATTGACTTGTTGGACACCTATGACTAGCACGAAGTTCTATAGAAAAACTAACAAGTTATTAGGATCCTTTTATTTTCTGAGTTTTTAAATAATATTTATTAAGTTTGTTTAGTTCAGTTACAATCGGGTAGAGATTTTTTTAATATTTATTTATTATTAAGAGTCTAGGTCCTAGTGGACTCTAGGTGGAACCCTATAAATAATGATATAACTATTTCTTTTTGGTAGAGAATGAAATATTTTTCAGTCTTTGACTAACCCCAGGAGATCCATCCCTTCGAAGTGATCAAGGAGGTCGATCCCCTCGAAGTGATCATTCCTTTTCCCCTCTTTCTTCAATGATAAAATCTTAGGGTCTTATCTTTTGGTATTAGAGAAGGGTCGCGACTACAGTTCCCTGGCCAGCACCCCGACTATGCCTGCCCCCACCCCCCTCGTTCCGCCGCAACCGCCCTCCAACCGCGCACCCTTTCCGAAACAGGAAAGGGTCGTCGTAGCAACATCCTTCTCAAGAGAGACTTTAACCCTACTTCTCTTGCTTCTGGCCAACGACTACCGTCACCGCTTCCCTCCGGCCAGCGATCACCATCGCCATTGCTTCTCAGCCAGGACCCCCCCTCGTTGTGCCATAGTCACCCTCCAACCACGCACCCTATCCCGCTCGAGCGAGAAAGGGCTGTCGCCGCTATTCCTGGCCAATGGACCACCCCCTAGCAACGCCTAGCCTAGGCAACCCTATGCTGCTCCTCGCCCTCGACAACCTTGCTCCCAACCGCACCGCCACTACTGCCTCTCAACCCCGATAGCAACCTTCCCTTCTCGTAGTGACAAAAACAGAGTATTGTTCCCAACGTCTTATTCCAGTTAACGACCACCGTCGCCGCTACTCTCCAGCCAGCGACCACCGCTACCGTTGCTTCCCGGCCAGCACTGCCCCTACTGCTCCACCGCCCCTACTACCCACCACCACAAAAACCACTACAGCCACAACAACCACAACAACAACAACCACTGGTTGCCACCACAATAGGAAAGGAAGAAAAGGTGAAGTAGGGCAATCGTAGTCGTAGCCCACTAATCGCAACCGCAACCCACTAAATCCACCATCCTTTGCATCTTCGGCCGCTCAACCATCCCCCCCTTGTTCTGCCATAGCCGCCGTTTCCATCGGTCATCGCAGTATTGATGATGCCCTTGACCTAGCACCAAAAATAGGAATTGGATATTACAGATCTGTAGTCCTATGCAATGACCACCGATAACTCAGTAAAAGCCTAATTAGAAGCTTTGGATATCAGAATTGAGAATCAACTACAAGAAACCCTTAATGATTTTTAAAAGAGTCTATTGGAGAGCTTCAACAAGTTTCAACAAGATGAAAGTTTTAAAAGAGTCTATTGGAGAGCTTCAGCAAGTTTCAACAAGATGAAAGTTCAAGTCTTACATTGAACCGATCTGGGGACACAAAGAAAAGGAACCAAGAACAGGACACAAGCTATCAATGCATGAAGGTGAAATTTTCAAGATGGGAAGATGGGGATTTAACCAGTTGGATCTCTAGGGCTAAAAAAAAATTTCGCTTTCACAAGACCCCATAAGAATCCAAGGTAAAATAGCTTCAATCCAGCTAGATGGAGATGCAATCTAGTAGTATGATTGGTATGAAACTTTGTCACAGAGTTCCTTCGTGGGAGTAGTTCAAGAGAGGGTTTCTTGTTCACTTTGGCCCATCTGAATATGATAATGTTGATAGACAACTCGCCAAAATTTGTTAGACTTCTACAGTATTGGAATATCATAGCATGTTTGAAAGATTGTCAAATCAAGCTAGAGATTGGTATGAATGACAACTCGTGAGTATATTTATCAAAGGACTTAATCTAAATATCTGGTGTGAAGTTAAAACTCGTCAACCCTGCACTATGTTGTGATATCATTTGCACGTTTACATGAGGAAAAAATCAGCAAGGAAAATCGTCGAAATAGAAGTGACAACAAATAGATAATCAGCAAGCCACCCGCCCCATTTATTCCCAACCAGAACCCTAACACTTAAAGAGTAACCCAAGAAGAACTCAAGGAAAGATTAGCAAAGGGTTTGTGCTGGCACTGTGATGAAAAGTGGAGTAGGGAGCAGCACCAATGTAAACAAGGATAACTTCTCATGATTGAATCAATTGAGGCGGAACCAGAAGCTAACAATGTAGACTTTGATCATGAAGGTATGGATTTTGATGACGATGTTGGACCTATCATACATATAGTGCATACATTAGCCGGCTACTATGACCCACAAACTATAAAAGTTGGAGAAACTTTGGAACATCAATATGTTACTATTTTGATTGATACTAGTAGCACTAATAATTTTATGAACAGTAAGGTTGCCGACTGATTAAACTACCATATTAAAGACTGTAAAAAATTTGAAGTAAAAGGTCACCAATGGACAGATTTTAACCTGTGATAGCAAGTGCTCAAAGATTAAACTAACACTGTAGGGCCAAGAGTAGCTTGTAGATTTCTTTTTGTTACCCTTGGAAGACTTTGAAGTGGTGCTCAGATGAATGGCTATCAATCTTGGGTGATGTTTCGTGGAATTTTTCTAAACTAATCATGAAGTTTTTTATTAATGGAAAGCATGTGATCTTAAAAGGAAAACGTGGAAGTAAGGTCACAACTGCCACTAGCCATCGGATGGAGAGAGTTTTTCAAAAGACTACACACTAAAAGACCAACCTATTGCTTACACTATCAAGAAGTGGAGATCGTATTTACTCGATCAACGGGTTATGATGCACCATAGATTCCTTATGACTGAAGTGCTGAAAGAGAAACTCCTCGAGTTTGATGTTGCTCAGCTTTGAAGACAAAGCTGATTTGAAGAGGGAGAAATTATTATGATCCTTTTATTTGTTGAGCTTTTGAATAATGTTTATTGAGTTTTTTTAGTTCAGTTAGAGTCGGGTAGAGGTTTATTTAATATTTATTTATTATTAAGAGTCCAAGTTCTAGTGGACTCTAGGTGGAACTCTATAAATAGTGATGTAATCGTTTCTTTTCGACATATAATGAAATATTATTCAGTTTTTGACTAACCCCAAGAGGTCGATCCCCTCAAAGTGATTAAGGAGGTCGATCCACTCGAAGTGATTGTCCCTTTTCCCCTCTTTCTTCAATGATAAAACCCTAGAGTCTTATCTTTAGGGTCTTATCTTAGAAGAAAGATGAGAAAATAGATGATCACTTCGAGGGGATCGACCTCCTTGATCACTTCGAGGGGATCAACCTTCTAAGGTTAGTCAAAAGACGGAATAATATTTCATTGTTTGTTGAAAAGAAATAGTTACATCACTATCTATAAAGTTCCACCTAAAGTCTATCAAGGCTTGGACTCTTAATAATAAATAAATATTTAATAAATCTCTATCCGACTCTAACTAAACTAAACAAACTCAATAAATATTATTCAAAAGCTCATAAAATAAAAAGGTCATAACACAAGTATAGTATTAGAGTTTGGTTCGATGAAAACCAATATAAGTACATCGATTAAAAAAGAAAGGAAGACCAGTAAGTTCATAAAGAAAAAAACAAGCATCGACGCAAGTGTTCTAATGAATTTCTTTATGTCTTTAAAGGTGATAATTATTATTTTAAACTATTAAGATGAAAACTCTATTTATTCCTTAAGGATTATGAAATTTGGTATAAGATAATTTTGTTGTGTATGATCTATATAATCCTAATATTATTAAAAATTAAAATGATTAAATGAATAAGTATATATAGAAAGATGCAAGAGCTCTCTACATGCTACAAGCAATAGATGAGTCTTTATTTCCTCGAATCATGATGGCATCAACATCATAGAAATGTAAAAAGTATTAAAAAGTATGTTTCGAGGTATGGACAAAATAAAAATTTTAAAGTTTCAAATTCTTCAATATGAATTTAAAACTCTTATATTGAAAGCTTCTAAATCTGTTGCTAATTTTTTTCGAAAGTATTTTCTATTGTGAACAAAATGAGATTTCATGATGAAAATCTAAAAAATCAAACTATAATAGAAAAGGTTTTATGAAGTTTATCTTTAAAATTTAATATGATTTTTACTGAAGCTAAAGATTAAACTATATATTCTATTAATGAATTAATGGGCTCCCTTTTAGTTCATAAACAAAAAATGAATAAATCTTTAGATAAAAATTTAGAATATGCTTTTCAAATAAAAATAAATTAGAAGAAGGACTAAGAGAAAAATTCAGAAACTAGATCTCAAGGGAGAGATCAAAATGCTCGGTGTAGGAAATGAGACTAATCAAATGAGGGTTAGAGGAACACTAATGAAGGTAATAAAGAAACTAATTAATGTTTTTGTTGTAAAAAAATTTAGACATATTGAAAAAGATTGCTAGTACAAAAATAAAAATCCAAATGTTCCTCTCTACTCTCATTGTAAAAAGTATGGTCATCTTGAAAAAGATTGCCACCCTTGCCCTTCTTAAGGGACTTTTTTGTCTTTCTTTTCTTTATGGTCTCACCAGTATAGAGAATTGGCTTCTCTTTCTCGATAGTGCTCTCTACCTCCCTCAATATATTGAGGAGCTTAGGGAGAGTCACCTCAAGCTTCTTCATATTAAAATTTATTATGAACTGTGAAAAGGAATCTGGTAGGGACTAAAGAACAAGATCCACACACAAGTTATCATCTAAGACCATTCCTAGACCTATGAGTTTCTCTATCGACTTAATTATTTTTAGGACATGGTTCTGAACCGATGTTCCCTTAGTCATCTTAGTATGAAAGAGGCTATTGGATATCTCATATCGCTGAGTCCTCTATTACTCAAACAGTTTACAAACATGTACGAGAATATATCTAGCACCCATCTTTTTATACTATCTTTGTAACTCAAGAGTCATGGAGCCTAATATGTAACACTAAGCAAGAGTGGAGTCATCTCTGTACTTCACGTAACAAGTGATCTCATCCTCGCTTGCCTCTTCCTTGGGCATAGGCATCATTGTATTAAGGACATATGCGATTTTCTCCATCATGAGAACAATTCTCAAGTTGCAGAGCGAATTTATATAATTCGGACCAATGAGGCGATTAATATCAAGTATGCCATGTAAGGGATTTAAAAGTAATATTTTCTGAAAATAAAGATATAGCAGAAATAAAGAACATACAGATTTTGTAAAAAAATAAATAAATAAGATATAAACTTCTATCTTAATCTCCTCCCACTATTTTCTCGTAAAATACATAACTCCCTCCGGTATGTGAATCAAAGACCCCCGACGGATCTCTAGTGGGGATCGGGATCCAATCGATGTCTTAACGTAATCTTAAGGGACTCAACTAATCACACTAAGCTCATAAAGGTAGGCAACTCTTTCCGATCACAACTCCTTATGATTCCCATCCTGTTCGGCCTTCGAACCACCATGGTCTCGAGGGACTCAACCAATTATGATGTTTAGTTAAGTCAACATCATTGCTACAAGATGAATTTGATTTGATGATATACCCTTAAGGGACTCGACCAAGCATACCATGTCCTTAGGTCACCGGTGACATCTCTATGTTGTAGGCAATATAGCAAATTGCGATATAGGTGAGCCTCGAGGGACTCGACCAACTCAACTTACATCGAGAATCGGTCCCTACCTATAACGATGGAAGGCCACGTGGGTCAATATAATTACCTCACGTTTATCGATTTAATATTATCAAGAGAGGAGATATTGATTTGGTCTCCTAATATGAGATGTCATGTATATACATATTTAATATATATCTACATCACATGCAAATATACATATCTAATATGTGTATAAGCAATCACACATCACATGAGCAATCACAATAGATGATCATGGGACATAGCCTAATGTGATCAGGCTCGAGCCAATGGGCCTAATCACTCGCATCAAGATCTATGTGTAGCGGCGTATCTTCATGTCCTGTGACCGTCCATCTCGTCCTCGTCGATTACGTCGGTATCTTGACGTATCCCCATGTGTCGCGATCATCCATCTCGACCTCGTGGGTCCCGCTATTGCTTCCACGCTCCCACTGCATCTCCTCCTATGATTGTAACTTAATCATAAGCACGTAGACCCAACAATAAACGAGAAATAAATTGGTGGTTTATAGGCCCCAATAATAATAATACTCACAAGTACACACACATCACACGGTCCATGATCATCTATTCACATCTTACATCAGATGTAAATATCATTATGTATGACTACTAGATAATAATGATAGTTAATTAAACCTTTAAATTAACTAATTTTTTTTTTAATTGGGGACATACAGGAAATTTTTTGAACTATGAGAGGTATTTTCATAATTTGGACAAAGGACATAATTTAAAATTTTTTAAATTTCGAGGGGCAAAACTATCTTTTGCCGATAAAAACCCTACTGCCCTTCCCCTACACTAGCGATAGCCATTACGCCGAGGGGAGGGGACACCACCCATGCTCGCAGGTAGCTCGCTTGCGATCGGTGTGCCCGCGGGCGGCATCGCCCCTGCAGGTGGGTTCTCTCGTGAGCGGGTACCGTCGCCCCCGCAAGCGGTTTTGCCTGCGGACGTAGCACCTGCTACCTACCAGCCACCTGCACATAGGTGGCCAGGCCTCGGCCAAGGCTGCAAGTAGCCATTGGCCAACCTACGAGGGCAGCAATAGTTGTTGCCCCTCTCGCCTTTTGCGTCAACAATTTTGATGTTCAAAGCTTTTTTAAACACAACATATATAGTTCAAAATCAATCTTTCACACAAACAACCTGGCTTTGATACCACTATAGGAAAATCTATAGGTAACATCACATGCGCAGCAGAAGAACAAAAAATAAAATTTCTAGATTTTCCAAAAAGGTATTCGTCATTGTGCGAAGATTGGTGCACAAAATATGTAAAATCGAAAACTTCGTATATGAAATATTGTGTTTTACTTAGAGAGATCGTATATTTCTGAATCCCTACAGATCTGTAGGAGATGATAAAGGAGGTCAAGTATCCTCCTCTTTAGCGGTGATCCACACAGCAGGACTATGACGATACTCCTCAAATCATTGCCCAAATCTCTACACCTGTAATTTGAGAAAGAGAATGGGAGAGGACAATAGGAGGTGGTAACCAAAAACCTCTAGCCTATGAGTGTTAGGTTCCCTCCTATTTATAGAGGCCTCATATCAATTTAACCCTAATGGATCCTGCCCTATTGGGTATTGGATCTCCATCCAACTACCCAAGCCTCTTAGATTAGTGAATCTCTACTCAATAATCTTTTATTGGCTCTTATTGGAACTCATCCATAAGATCCAATAATTCAAGGGCTTATTGGATATCCAATAAGATAGGGGCTCCGGCGAATATCTCATATCCGAACCTCTACTCTCCGCAATGCCTACCATATATGTATGACTCTCTAAGCCCAATATTAACCTGGCCATGAGTCATACTTGTCAGAACTCCTTCTGGCTCAGTGAATTATTATCTCCATAATAATTCACTTAACTCATCGATTGTAGACGTACTAGGCCACTACGCCATAGTCCCTAGACGATACAAGGGAATCCAATCTTTTGGACCTATCTATCCTCAGTTACTATGTACCTATAGTCCTTTACCCATCTAATATCCTAGAGACCATATACCGGGCATGGTATAGTCAAACTCATACGGTTTCTACTCGAGTCTCGCTTTAATCAGATTCTCTCAAAGAACTATTTCTCTCTCAATCCGAATGACTCTAGCAAAAGATTTGTTTTAGCAAGAATACATGATATATTCCTCTTATGACTCCGAGAGTGGATGATTCTTTTTCGATACTCAATTATTCTTGTAAGGTTGGTTACCACTACCGATGGTCGGCTATGCTAGATCTGTTGAATCTCGGATTTTGATGATGAAGTCAATTATAAATTATTAAATCTAATCTATATGTTGAGAAAAGTGTGTAGGATTAACTATTATAGCAGTAAGACATAAAGCAGGTGTTGCGTTGGAATCAAGATTGAGATCTCGTTGGGAGTTTAAGAGTTCGTCGGAAGTCCGGACGTTCGTCGGAAGTTCTGCCAAAACCAACCGAGAAATCCAAGAGCTTACCAAAAAAGCTCTTCGGAACTCGTCAAGAAGATCGTCGTAAAGTTCAGGAACTTGTCGGGATGCCGCTGAAGCATTACCGAGAGTTCGTCGGTTGTTCGTCGAAAGAGCAATTGACGCACCGGAACAAAACTTAACAGGCTGTTTGGCTTTTATGTGCTCCAACTTCTGGTTGCTCCTTCGTTCGAGATGGCTCGCGCTAAATTGGGAAGTCAAATACTAGTTTTGGTGGATTAAAGGTGAGTGTCAAATAAGGAGTCAGTAAGATACACATGGAAATCCACCGCCAACTTCGATTGATGTCCTTGGTATAACAACGTGACCTCCTTAAACAATCCGGCACACGAGTTGGGCTCGTTTAAACAAGCTTACCATCCTTTGGCAAGGAGATTGATGAGCTGCTTTTTTTCTGTGCTCGTTTTAGTCAGTGATAGAATCTTTCTTTTCATATTGCATGTAATGCTAAATTTCCAATTAGAGGCGGATATAATATCTGTGTCGGATCCAGGTTTCCAATTCGGACCCAAGATATTGACATATCGGGTTCGGATCATGTTCCAGTCGCTGGAACCGCAACATAACACCCAACTAAAACCCTTGCCAATTACCAGAACCTCGAGGCCCATCCCTCCCCGTGCGCTCCCCCCAAAGCAACGCTGCTCCACCTCCTGCGCCTCCGTACGCGTTCCCTTCCTCTCGCAAATCGCGGCCGCCGAGCAAGCCCTTCCCTCGTGACGAGAGAGACGAGGTATATGGGCAGCGACAGCGAGAATAAGAAATCCGTGGAGAGGAAGAAGCCGATGGCCGTCGCACCCATCGCCAAGCCCCTGGCCGGCAAGAATCTCTGCAAGCGCACCCTAAGCTCGTCCGACGAGGTATCGAACCGAATTACCTTCTATTCTTCTTTAATTCTTCCAACGTGTTTGCAAGGCTCTTTTGTGATCGACAAAGATGGTTCTTTTGCTTCTGGTGTGTTTGAGTTCCCTGGGGATTTAGATGTATTCGGTCTGAAAAATGGTACCTTTCATTATCGTTGATTTTTTCTCCCTTTATTCCTTTGTACATTCTTCGAGGAAGAGAAAAACAATGCGGTCTCGTATCTCTAGATGATCTTTTTTTCTTTTGGTTTTTTCCTCTTTTTCGATTTCTATTTTAAACGTGAGTTGCTTTAGTTATTTGCTATTTTGGACTGTTCAAGAGGATATGGAATTGTCTGTTATGGAATCCTTATTTTTACCACTAAAATCTAGCTTGATCATGACGTGCTCCGTTCTTTCTCTTAATTTCTTTTCATACCGAATTGTATGCCAACATCTTATCTTTTCGTTTAAATTGCCAGCTGCGGAGGCCAAGAGCTTGAAACGGGGACTGAAGGAAGTAGTAAAGAGTGTCCGCCGTGGTCATAAAGGGTATGATATTTCCCTAATATATTTTTCTCTTAACAATGCATCTCTAGTTGGCAGGAGAATTGCATCCTTTGCACAACTGTTTACAATGAACTTTCCATCCGACTCTGAAACAATTGAAACTGTAATTGGCTGAAAATAACACTAAGAGACTTGTGTTCTTGCCTCCAATAGTCTTAAGAAGCATGGACATGGACACGGGAACGGACACGATAATGATACGGCAACACGTCAATCTTTGAAAAACAGGATATGCACACTGCAAGGACACGTGTGTGTATATATATATACATATATATATATATACATATATATATATACACACACACACATATATATATATATATATATATGTATATATATATATATATATACATATATACATATATATATATATATACATATATATATATATACATATATACATATATACATATATATATATATACATATATACATATATACATATATATATACATATATACATATATACATATATATATACATATATACATATATATATATATATATATATATATATAATTTGATTAGCATGAGTTTTATAGTATTTATATTTAAATTTTATAGACTTAATAATGTGAACTTTAACAAAATAGACTAGGAATTGTTATATATATATATATATATATATATATATATATATATATATATATATATATATATATATATATATATAATATAGTTTACACAAATTATTAGAACAATTTAATCAATAAAAAACCAGGTTAAAAAAATAAAAAAATAAAAAAAGTTAATAATATGTTAACAATTTAATCAGAAGCAGTAAAAGACCTTATGACATGCTGAGGAAGAAGCTTTGTCGGATGCTGGTGAAGTCGCTGAGGGTGTGCGACGACCGCTAGGTAATGGTGGACGCAGATGGGGTGCTTGAGGTGGAGGGCCCGACAACGTACGACGACAGAGGGGTGCTTGGGGTGGAGAGCTCAAGAGTGTATGATGGTCATTAGGTTGCAGGTGGGGCGCTTGGGCGAAGGGCCCGACGACACCCAATGGTAGAGGGGCGCTCGGGGCGGAGGGCCCAATAGTGCGATGATAGCTTGCGACAACAGAGGGGCACTCAAGGTGGAGGGCCTGAGAAGACGCGACAGCCATCGGGTCACAGGTGGAGCGCTTGGGGCATTGGACTTCACGTCGTTGAGGAAGAAGGGTTTGTTTCACTGTGAAATCTTCGGTTTGCTTGGGAGTCGAAGCAGAGCTTGCCTCTTCTATAGGTGGGGTGGGGGCAAAGGCTTCGTCGGTGAGGAAGAAAGGTTTGGTCGGGTCAGGACGAAGGTGGTATTTAACGTCGATGATCCATTTGTTAAAGGTAAGAAAACCTACACATGAATGTTGTATCCAATTGAATAAATTTTTTTAAAAAAAAGGACACGACTAGACACGTGTCTAACAAGTGTTCGGTCGTGTCAGTGTTGGAGATGGTATGCCACTCAAACCACCATGTTTGTGCTTCTTAGTACAACACCTTTGTCTATGATGTTGTTGTAAAGAAGCTTTAGTTTGATCTCTTTTAGTGTTTTCTCATTTCTTTTGTTCTTTTCTTCCAAAATACTATCATGAAGATTAACTAAGCTTCATATGCAGGATGACATGAAGAAGTTTTAAACAAAACTTACTTAAGATACTACATCATGACTCTTAACTCTTGCCAGATATTTATCTGCACCAATCAATTAATTCCTCTCCATTTTTTCTTCTTTGTTTCCTGTTTTCTTCTCCTCCTATTTTCCATAATGATGAGCTATTACAACTGTCTTTTAAAAATGCTTCTATCACCTTTTCTTTTTTTTGCCAAAAGATCCACTGATTGTTGTGTTCTTATAGTATTTATTATGCTTTGTAATAGTAAAATAGAGGAAGGATTCAAAGATGTTCATAGATGCTTGTAAACAACTATTAAGCAATGTGAGAAAAAGTTAGTGAACATTAAACTTGTTAAAGTTATAGTTGAAATAGCATTTTCCTATCAGCTCAATGGTGATCCATCTACTAGAAATCTCCAGTCTGACATTTTTTCTAGATTTAGATAATGACATCTCAATTTTGAATTATTTTTCATGAGAGTAATGTATCTTATATATAGTATTCTCCATAACTTTCACACTTCAATTCCATCTATGGGTCTATTGAGAGAGATTGGCTCCTTAAAGTCATTACTCAGAGGAACTATTGCTTATCACTGGTTGCTTTGATTGTCAATTGCTGCTTGATCCTATGAGTTTTTCTAGGATATCTTAGATGCCAAAGATATATTTTCTTACCAAAGATTGTTGTTTATCTTTGTCGGAATCAGTGATTTAAAAAGCGCTAGGCACCAAGATCTCAAAACGCCCGAGGTGCTAAGCGTTTGCCCAAGTGCTCACCCGAGCGAAATGAAACGCTCTAAAATATTAAAATATAAAAAATATAATATAATTAATAAATAATAATTTAAATAAAAATATCATATTAAATTAACAAAATCTAAAGTACAAAGTCACAATGGCACATTAACATAAGTCTTAAAATTCAAAACAATAAAGTTTTACATCAAAGTTATTTATCGTAATCAACATTATCATCATTTTCATTGAGTTCGTCCTCATCTTCTTGTCCTTCCTCTTTATCAAAATATGTTTTATTCTCTCTATCTTCAACAATAGCAAAAGCTGAGCTTAATGCTATTGCACTCATTTTTCTTCTCGTCATCTGTCGTGTATATGTTTGTAATTTTTCAACACGTGAAGCTCTTGCCACATCTCTCCCAGTGATTTCAATAGGCGCTCGGGTGCTTGCCTAGGCACTCGGGCGAGGTGAGGCCCTAGCGCCTCGCTTCATTTCTAGGCGACGCGCTTTAAAGAGGCGCCGCCTGGACGCTCGCTCAAGCCCAGACGTCCGGCGCTTCGAGGGAGCGCCCATGTTCAACCAAGCGATCGAACCAGTGTTTTAGGTTTGGTTCGGTCTTCGGTGCTTTAGTTGGTTTAATCGAACAAACTAAAGCACCGATATCAGCTTTCCTCTTGTGACTTCCCCAACCCTAACCTTGCTCGTTGCTATCGCTGCCGTTGCCACTGTCGCCACTCGCCGCTCCCGCTCCCGCTGTCGCTGCCATTGTCGTCGCTCCCCACTCTCGCTCCCACTGCTCACTGCTATCGTCGCTACCGCTGTTGCTACTCGTTGCTACCGCTATCGTTGCCACTGTCGCCACTCGTCGCTCTCGCTCCCGTTGCTGCTATCGTTGCCACTATTTCCCCTTCGCTGCTCTGTCATGAACGGTCGTCGCGCACTCGCAACAACTTCGTTCAACGAACCGTTCGTCGCTTTTGCATGCTTGAACAGAGACATGGCAGTTTGTTTTGTCTTGGTTTTGTGTGTTTTTGCTTGTAAAAATACATGTTCGAATAGGTTGCAGTGCACAGTGCAATCGCTCACCGCGTCAGGCCAAAAAGCCCCAAAATGGCTTCGTTTTCGCATGCCACGAGTTGTTTTCTGTAGCTCGCTGCAGCGCGCGAAATGTCAGCCATCTCAGCACCTTGGAACCCCTCAGGCGTTGAACAATCTTCACAAGTTTGTACGTTTTCTTGACGGGAACTTGCCTTCGCGCCCGGCATCCGGTGGGCATTTGTTTGTGGACTTACAACTGTTCGTTCTATCTTCTAAAGTCCTTGTTTTCCTCCTCTCTCTCTTTTCTCTTGTGCACACAAGATGCTTGTTGAATCGCTTGTAAAGCTTCCCTCTTTGCGAGACGTCGGGACTTGTCCGTCGCTCGTTTTCAATCTAATCAACTTTCTGTTTTACAAGTCCTTCGGGACCTATACGGAAACAAGCACTTAATGCCTTAATAGCTTCTATCCATCCCCCCAAATCGGACAAGGGCAAGGTTGTTGCTCTTAGTTCGAGTAGTTCAGAATCCAATAGCGACGATGAGGAGTCGCAAGGACCCCGGATGGGGGCAATGCGTTTGTTGAACGCTATACAGGGTCAAGTAGGGGAGAACATGAAGACAAGGCCGCAAAAAGCAAGAAGTAATGAGCTGATGTACGTAGACATTAAGCTCAATGGCCAAACGACTCGTGTAATAGTGGACACGGGCGCTACCCACAACTTTATTGCCGATCGAGAAGCACAGCGACTTGGGCTGATCTTGGAGAAAAACCCAAGTCGAATGAAGGCGGTGAACTCGGAGGCCAAGCAAATCTCCGGGTTGGCAAAGGGAATTCCCATCAAGATCGGAACATGGAGCGGAAGAACAAACATGATGGCGGTGCCATTGGACGACTTCCAAGTGATTCTTGGAATGGAATTCATGCACGCGGCGAAGTTGGTGTCAATGCTGTTCCTAAACTCCCTATGCATGATGGGAGGTGACGACCCCTGTATGGTTCCCGTCTCTCAGAGAAGAATCAGGGAACCCTAACAGATATCAGCATTACAACTGAAGAATGGGGTACGAAAAGATGAATTAACATTCGTGACTGTTATGAAGCTAGAGCCACTCGACGAGAAGGCCATTCATGAACCTGTTATGGTGGCGAACGTCCTAAAGGAGTTTACAGATGTTATGCCACCCGAGTTGCCGACGACTCTGCCGCCACGCAGAGGCGTAGATCATCACATCGAGCTGGAGCCAGGAGTGAAGCCTCCAGAGTTGGCAAAGCTCAGAAAGCAGTTAGGTGAACTGCTAAGTGGTGGTCTCATCCGCAGTTCTAAAGCACCATTCGGAGCTCCAATTCTCTTTTAAAAGAAACAAGATGGGAGCCTTCAACTATGCGTCGATTATCGAGCCCTCAATAAAGTGACAGTGAAGAACAAGTATCCCATCCCACTCATCGCGGACTTGTTCGATCAATTGGGCAAAGCTAAGTATTTCTCTAAACTCGACCTCCGATCGGGGTACTGGTATCCAAATACTTGGATGGTATCCAAGTATCCCATCCCACTCATCGCGGACCACCGCTGATAGTGAAGAACAAGTATCCAAATACTCTTTGAATAGTTGGTTCATATTCGAACAATTTTCAAGGTTCTCAGGGAGAATACTTTGTTCGTGAAAAGGGAGAAGTGCTACTTTACTCAAACGGAGATCTTATTCATGGGGCATCGAATCGGTGATGGCTCCATTCGGATGGACAAATCGAAGGTGCAAGCTGTTGCGGAATGGCGAACTCTAAAGAATGTGCCAGAGTTGAGATCCTTCCTTGGTTTCGTCAACTGCTATCGACGCTTCATAGCATGGTATTTGAAGCGTGCAACTCCACTAACGGAGTTATTGAAGGAGCAGCCTTGGAGATGGTCTGACAAATGTGAAGCTGCATTCCTAGATCTGAAGGTTCCTGTGTTGGAAGAATCGGTGCTCAAATTGCCAGACTATGGGAAGCCCTTCGAAGTCCATACAGATGCTTCAGACTTCATTATTGGGGGAGTACTCATGCAGGAGGGTCATCCGGTGGCCTACGAGAGCCGCAAGCTCAACGAGATCGAGCGGCGGTATCCGGTGCACGAGAAGGAGATGATAGCGGTGGTCCACTGTCTACGAGTTTGGCAACACTACCTTCTTGGATCGCGATTTGTGCTGAGGACAGACAACATCGCTTTGAGCTATTTCCAAACTCAGAAGAAACTCTCCTCAAAGAAAGCATGATGGCAGGACTTCCTGGCTGAGTTTGATATGACAATAAAGTACAAGCCCGGAAAAGCAAATGTCGTGGTCGATGTATTGAGCCGGGAGGTGGAGCGAGTGAACGCCATACAATTGGAGGACGGAGGCCAAACAAGTCAGTTACACTCCAACTTCCTTTCCAGGATCAGGGATGGATTGTATAGTGATCCCCAGGCAGTAACCCTGATGCAACTCATCAAAGAAGGCAAGGCACGACGATTTTGGGTCCAGGAGGGACTCGTTTACACAAAAGGGAATAGAGTTTATGTTCCTCGAGTGGACAATTTGAGGCGTGAACTCTTGAGAGAGTGTTACGATTCCCTTTGGGCTGGACATTCGGACATTCATAGAACCTTGGCTCTCGTGAAGAGGGCCTCTTATTGGCCAAAGATGGGGACTAATGTGGAGGAGTATGTTCGAACGTGCCTCACTTGCCAACAAGACAAGGTGGAGCAGCGGAAGCCGGTGGGGCTTTTGGAGCCGTTGCCCGTACCGGAAAAGCCGTGGGAGAGCATTTCCTTGGACTTCATATCAAGCTTGCCGATAGTAGGGGGACTGGGATCGATACTCGTAGTGGTCGATCGATTTTCAAAGTTTACAACTTTCATTGCTGCGCCCCTACACTGTTCAGCAGAGGAGGCGACCAAGCTGATGATGAAGAATGTGGTGAAGTATTGGGGAGTCCCGCACAATATTATCAGTGATCAAGACGCTCGGTTCCTGGGACGATTCTGGACCGAGCTATTCAAATTGTTAGAATCTAAGTTATACTTCTCCATAAGCCTCCACCCCCAGACAGATGGCCAAATCGAAAGGATAAACTCGCTCCTGGAGCAATATCTTCGGCACTACGTGAGTGCCAACCAGCGAGATTGGGTGAAGCTATTGGACATAGCCCAATTCTCCTACAACTTGCAGCGGAGCTCTACGTCCAACAAGAGCCCCTTCAAGATCATTACAAGACAACAACCGTCGACTCCTCACACCCTGGCTATCGAATACACTGGGAGTAGTCCATCAGCATATCACTTTGCTAAAGAATGGCACCGAAATGCAGATATTGCGTGGGCTTACTTGGAGAAGGCGGCCAAAAAGATGAAGAAGTGGGCTAACTTGGGAAGGCGACCACAAGAGTTCAAAGTCGGCGATTTGGTGTTGGTGAAGCTCCAACCAGCATCACTCCAATTCTTTATGAACAAAGTACACAAAGGATTGGCGCACAAGTATGAAGGGCCCTTCTCAATTATCAGTAGGGTGGGCAACGTCTTTTACAGGTTGCAGCTATCGGCGTGGCTAAAAATTCATAATGTTTTTCATGCCAACAACTTGAAAGCCTACCACTCAGATCCGCAAGATGCTTCCCAAAGTGTTCCAACTCGGCTACCCCCCACCAGAGCCTCCTACGAGAAGCGAGTTGAAACCATTCTGGCGGATCGCAAGATAAAGCTACCTAATGGAGCTGAGCAGACCGAGTACTTGGTGAAGTGGCGAAAGCTTTCCCGAACTGAAGCCAGTTGGGAGCCCGAAGATGCCCTATGACATGAAGAAGCAATCATCAACAACTACCAACAAGCGTCGACGAGGGCGTCGACAGTTTAAGTGGGGGAGAATGTCACGAACGGTCATTGTGCACTCACAATAACTTCGTTCAACGAACCGTTCGTTGCTTTTACATGCTTGAACAGAGACATGACAGCCTGTTTTGCCTTGGTTTTGTGTGTTTTTGTTTGTAAAAATATATTTCGAACAGGTTGCAATGCATAGTGCAATCGCTCACCGCGCCAGGCCAAAAAGCCCCAAAATGGCTTCGTTTTTGCATGCCACGAGCTGTTTTCTGTAGCTCGCTGCAGCACGCGAAATGTCAGCCATCTCAGCACCTTGGAACCCCCGTGTGGCACAGGGCTGGATGGGGCTTTGGTATATTGTCAGGCGTTGAACAATCTTCACATGTTCGCACGTTTTCTTGACCGGAACTTGCCTTCGCGCCCGGCATCCGGTGAGCATTTGTTTGTGGACTTACAACTGTTCGTTCTACCTTCTAAAGTCCTTGTTTTCCTCCTCTCTCTCTTTTCTCCTGTGCACACAAGGTGCTTGCTGAATTTCTTGTAAAGCTTCCCTCTTTGCGAGACGTCGGGACTTGTCCATCGCTCGTTTTCAATCTAATCAACTTTCTGTTTTATAGGTCCTTCGGGATTTGTACGAGGTTGCAACTAGGCTGAACCTTTGCAGACGCATATGTCGCAAGGACGCCTCAAGACTTAGGCAATCCCAGCTAAGTCCGAGAAGTTGGCGCAAGGGTGCGTCGCGACTTAGGCAACTCAAGCTAAATTTGCATTTTGGCCGCAAGGGTGCCTCACGACTTAGGCAATTCCAGCTAAGTCTGTGACAGCTCATCGGTCCTCCCGCTGCCGTTGCTCGCTGCTACCGCTGCCATTGTCGTCGCTCCCACTGCCGCTGCTCGTTACTACCGTTGTCGCTAATCTCAGTCAGCACCCTCGGTCTTCCCTTACACTCTTCTCACTTCGATAGTATACTGCTAATAGTATATTAATAGTATACTGCTAACTGTATACTAGTAACAGTATTTTTATTTATTAGATTAATAATATATTATTTTGATTTTAATACTGTTAATTTTTATTTATTTGAAATTATTGTTAGGTTTTAGGATAAATGACAAGTGTATATAGCAACTCACTAGATTCTCAAATAACATAAAAAAAAGATCCTACATGGAAGTATAATTATCTAAAGAATCCAAAAGATTCTAATATAGTGACTTGCACGTTCTGCAATAAGACTATTAGAGATAGTATTTTTTGTGCAAAACAACATTTAGTAAGAAATTTCAAGAATGCAACAGCTTGCAAAAAGTGTCCACCTGAGGTAAAAGAAGAGTTGTTGAGTTATATGAATGAAAATAAGATGCAAAAGAATGAATCTTACGGGAATTTACCAGAAGATAATGTTGAACATCTTAGGGATGAAGAGGATTATTTTATAAGTATTAACCTAAATGGGAAAAAAGTATATGACACAAAAGGAAAAGAATTTATGAGTACTAAGAAGGATACAAAAGGACCGATGGATCTATATATGTTTCAAAGATCACAGAAGCAACAAGGGCAAGTAGGAGACTCAAAATTTAGACAAACAAATATAAGTGATGCTTGTGATAAAAAAAATAAGAGGAAGAACAATTTAGCACATCTTCTATTATGCTGGTTTTCCCCTTAGTACAATTCGTTTAGATAGTTTTAAGGAAATAATTAAAGCTATTGGAAGATATGGTGCAGGATTAAAACCTCCAAGTTATTATGAGATGCGAGTTCCATTATTGCAAAAAAAGTTGAATTATACAAATGACTTACTAAAGGGTTATAAAGAATCATGGGTTACTTATGATTGCTTTATTATGTCAGATTCTTAGATTGATAGGAGACGTATGAGTATAATTAATTTTATGATTAAGTGTTCTTTAGGGATTATGTTTGTAAAGTCAATAGATGCTTCATTTTTTGTAAATTCTGGAGACAAGATATATGATTTACTTGACAAGTTCGTGGAAGAAATTAGAGAATAAAATGTTATTCAAATCATAACCGATAATGGAAGAACTATGTATTAGTTAATAATATTTATCTTTTGATTTTTTTGATTTTTGATTTTTTTAATTATTTTTATTTTCAATTAAATATGTTAAATCCTTAAGTCTTTTGTTATCCTTTATCTCAGGTAAATTGCTTGAAACAAAAAGACAACACTTATATTAGACTCCATGTGCAACATATTGTATTGATTTAATGTTGGAGGATATTGGAAAAATCTCAGACATCAAGAAAACCTTAGAAGGCAATTTTTGTTGTTGGATTTTTTTATAATCATATTGGAGCTTTGAATATGATGAGATAATTCACAGGAAACAAAGAATTAGTGAGATACGGTGTCACCCGATTTGTTATTTCATTCTTGACATTATAGAGTGTGCATTGTCAAAAACATAATATGAGAAACATGTTTACCTTTGAGAAATGGGTAACAAGTAAATGGGCAAAACAAGCAAAAGGCAAGAGGGCTACTAATATCATCTTAATGCCATCTTTTTGGAATCATGTAGTTTATATATTAAAGGTAATGAGCCCTCTTGTTTGAGTCATTCGGTTGGTGGATAATGAAAATAAGTCTACAATAAGATATATTTATGAGTCTATGAATAAAACAAAGAAG
Source organism: Musa acuminata AAA Group (assembly GCF_036884655.1). NCBI lineage: Eukaryota > Viridiplantae > Streptophyta > Magnoliopsida > Zingiberales > Musaceae > Musa > Musa acuminata. The sequence goes on along the minus strand of NC_088346.1, from coordinate 35,027,696 downwards.
ACAATTAAAAGGTCTTTTAATGAAAATGAAGAAAAATATAAGAAAAATTTTACAATCATTGACGAAAGATGGAATTATCAACTTCATCGTCCTTTACATGCAGCAGGATATTATTTAAGCCTTGAATTCTTTTATAAGATTAAATCTGTTGGGTTTGATGCAGAAGTTTTTGGATAGGTTATATCAGTGTGTTGCAAGATTAGTTCCAAGCCTTGAGGTGCAAGATAAGATTATTCGTGAATTATCTCTATATAAAAATATTGAAAGTTTTTTTGGAATTCCAATGGCAGTTTGATCCAGGACAACTACATCTCTAGGTATTAATAATTTGATATAATTAATTTCATCTATAGTATATTATTATGTTATTGCTAATATTAGCATAAATTTTGTAGTTAAATGATGGAGTCTTTTTGAAAATTCCATCCCAAACTTGTAACAATTTGCTATCAAAGTACTTAGTTTGACATGTAGTGCTTCAAGTTATGAGCGAAACTGGAGTGTCCTTGAGCCTGTAAGGATCACCAAATATTTTTGTTTCAATTAATTAATTTATTTAGATAGATGTATTAATATATTTTTAAATTATATGACATGACAGATTCACTCAAAGAGAAGAAATCGGTTAGAACATCAACGATTACGTGATTTTGTTTAATTAAGCTTTGAAGGCGTGTCATGATTTGTAAAATAGAATTGATCTAATCTCATTACAAGATATTGATGATTCAAATGAGTGGTTGGTGGGAGAAATGAGTGTCGACTTGCAAGATGTCGAAGACGAACTTGTATTTGAAGATGATAGATTGACATGAGGAGATGTAACAAGAGCTTCAGGTGCTAGAGAATTATAAATATATACAAGACAAATGACAAAGAAAAAAATGAGTGTAAAAGCATCAAGCTCGGCTCCTGTTATTGTTGAAGACATAGAGAATGAAACATATTTTGATGAAGAGGAAGGACAAGAGGAAGAGGACGAATTCAATGGAGATGATTTGTGTGAAAATGACGATAATATTGATTATGATGAATGATTTGATGTAAAATTTTATTGTTTTGAATTTTGAGACTTTTTGTTAATATGATATTGTGATTTTGTACTTTAGATTTTCTTAATTTAATAGTATATTTTTATTTAAAAAATTATATTTATTAATTATATTATATATTTTTTTATTTTAGTATCTCGCTTTGCTCGGGCGAGCGCTTAGGCGAGCACCTAACGCCTCGGGCGTTTTTGGACTTTGGCGCCTAGCGCTTTTTAAGTCACTGATCTCCCCATATCAATCTATCATCTTTAAATACAAGCTCATTTTTGGCATCTTGCAAGTTGGCACCTATTTCTCCCACCAACTACTCATTTGAATCATCAATATCTTGTAGTGAGATTGGATTAATTTTATTTCATAAATCATGACGATCCTTTAAAGCTTAATTATACTTAATATAAACAAGATTATGTAATCGTTGATGTTCCAATCGATTTATTCTTTTTGAGTGAATTTGTCATGTCATATAATTTAAAAATATATTAATACATCTATCTAAAAAAATAAATTAATTGAAATAAAAATATTTAATAATCCTTACATGCTCAAATATATTCCGGTTTCGTTCACAATTCGCAACACTACATATCAAACTAAGTATTTTGATAGCAAATTGCTGTAAGTTCGGGGTGGAATTTTCAAATAGACTCCACTATTCAATCGTAAAATTTATGTTATTATTAGTAATAATATCAAATTATTATATCAAATTATTAATACCTAGGGATGTAGTTGTCTTGGATCGAAGTGCTATTGGAATTCCAAAGAGACTATCGACATTTTTATATAGAGCTAATTCACGAATAATCTTATCTTGCACCTTAAGGCTTGGAACTAATTTTACAATGCATTGATATAAGCAATTCAAAACTTCTACATCAAACCCAAAAGATTTGATCTTATAAAAGAATTCTAGGTTCAAATAATATCCTGCTGCATATAAGGGACGATGAAGCTGATAATTCTATCTTTCGTCAATGATTGTAAAAAATTTTCTCATATTTTTTTTATTTTTATTAAAAGACTTTTGAATTGTCTTCTTTGCTCTATCCATAGCCTCGTAAATATATCCCGCTGTAGGCTTATTTTCATTATCCACTAATTGAAGGACTCGAATAAGAGGGCCCATTACCTTTAATATATAAACTACATAATTCCAAAAGGATGTCATTAAGATGATATCAGTGGTCCTCTTGTCTTTTGCTTCTTTTACTCATTTGTCTGTCACCCATTTCTCAAAGGTAAACATATTTCTCAGGTTATGTTTTTGACGATGCACACTCTGTAATGTTAAGAATGAAGTAGCAAATCGGGTGATACCATATCTCACCAACTCTTTGTTACCTATGAATTCTCTCATCATATTCAAAGCCCCAGCATAATTATTCAGAAATCCAACAACAAAGATTGCCTTTTCTAAAGTTTTCTTGATGTCAGGGATCTTTCTAATATCCTTCAACATTAAATCAATATAATGTGTCACACATGGAGTCTAATATAAGTGTTGTCTTTTTGTTTCAAGTAATTGACCTAAGACAAATGATAACAAAAATGATGAGACTTAAGAGTTTAATATATCTTCCAATTAATTGAAGATAAAGTAATTAAAAAATTAAAAAAAATTCAAAAGATGAACTTTACTAGCTAATACATAGTTGCTTCCATTGTCGATTATGACTTGAACGATATTTTGTTCACTAATTTCTTCTACTTGTCAAGCAAATCATATATCTTTCCTCTAGATTTCACAAAAGATGAAGCATCTATTGACTTCATAAATATGGTCCGTAAAGAACAGTTAACCATAAAATTAATTATACTCCTGCGTCTCCTATCGGTCCAAGCATTTGGCATAATAAAGCAATCATGTGTTACCCATGATTCTTTATAGTCCTTTAGTAAGTCATTTGTATATTCCAACTCTTTTTTCAACAATGAACCTCGTATCTCATAATAACTTGGAGGTTTTAATCTCACATCATATCATCCACTAATTTCAATCATCTCCTTAAAACTGTCTAAACGAGTTATACTAAGGGGAAGACCAGCTTGATGGAAGAAGCGAGCAATGTGCTGAATTGTTATTCCTCTTGTTTTTTTATCACAAGCATCACTTATTTTTGTTTGTCTTAATTTTGAGCCTCCTACTTGCCCTTGTTGCTTCTGTGATTCTTGAAACATATATAGATCTATCGATCCCTTTTTACTCTTCTTAGTAACCATATCTTCTTTTCCTTTTCTGTCGTGTACTTTTTTTTTACTTGAGTTGACATTCATCGAATAATCTTCTTCTTCATCATCCTTAATATATTCAACATTATCCTTTGATAAATTCTTATAAGGTGCATTCTTTTATATATTCTTTTCATTCATATAAGCTAGCAGCTCTTTTTTTACCTTAGTTAGACACTTCTTACAGGCTGCTGCATTCTTGAAATTTCCTACTAGATGTTGTTTTGTATGAAAAATACTACCTCTAATAGTCTTATCATAAAAGATGCAAGTAACTGCATTAGGATCCTTTAGATAATTATACTTCCATGCAAGATCCTATTTGATGTCATTGAAGAATCTATTGAGTTGCTTTGTGCACTTGTCATTTATCCTGAAACCTTAACAATAATTTCAAATAAATAAAGATTAGTAGTATTAAAATCGAAATAATATATTATTAATCTAATAAATAAAAAATATTGTTAACAGTATACTGAGTCGATGTGAGAAGTAAGAGTAGAGACCGATGTGAGGACTGAGGAAGAGACCGAGGTTGTTGATTGAGAGCAGGAGGCTGCTAACTGAGAGTAGCGGCAGTGGTAGCGGAGAGCAGCGATAGCGGCAGCGGCAGTGGCAATGACAGCGGAGAGCACCGACAACAGCAGCGGAGAGAGGCAACAAAACTGTCGACAACGGAATTGTGTGTAGGGTTATGGGAAGTCGCGACGAGGGGGAGGTTGATATACGTGCGTTAGTTAGTTCAATCAAACCAACTAACGCAATGTTGACCGAACCATACTTAAAAATCAGGTTCGGTCCCCTTGTTTAAATTGGGCACTCGCTTGAATCGCTCGGCGCTAAGGCTTGGCCATTAAACGAGGTGCTTGGGGGAGGCGAGCGCTCGAGTGCCTTTTTAAATCATTGGTCGGAATTATTACTTGTCACTTGCTTGACCTCACAGTTGGAACCACTCTGGTGGCGTCTCTTTGAAGTGCACCACCTGGCCATTAAACGAGGTGCTTGGGCCTCGCCTCGCGTCGCCCGAGCGCTTAAGCCAACGCCCAAGTACCTTTTTAAATCACAGGTTAATATTATTACTTGTCACTTGCCAGACCTCACAGTTGGAACCACTCTTCAGCATGATTATTTAATATAGCAATGTCAGACAGAAGCATCTTGTTGGGGTTTTTTCTAGTATGCCCTGGATTTGCTTGACTATTAATTTATATTAAAACTGAAAGTGCAGACTATGCTTGAGTTAAGTTCTACTAGAAAGAGTTTACATAATACAAGATGCAAACTGCTTGTTAAATTATTACTCTGCGGTTCTTCAATCACCTTCTAATTATGTCAAAAAGCATGACCACCTATTCTCCCTTTTTATCATCCATACACAGAAAACAGAATTCATTTAGAGTATAATTTTGTTAGCACATAAGTTGTGATTGAGATATGCTAACACTGATTTATATCTGTTGGATGCAGATTGTGTTATAGCTGGAAACATTTCTCCTATTGATGTGATTACACATGTGCCCATCTTGTTGGAGGAAGCTGACATTCCTTATATTTATGTTCCTTCAAAGGAGGTTTGTTGGGATCATCTTCCTTTCTTTGTTTTTGTTAAGCCAGATTATTAGGAAGCTTCAATCGTGAAAAAAAACACATGTTGCCTAATGCTCGTCTTTTTGCTTGACATAAATTATTTTTTGGAGTGGTGCTTCACTTCCTAATGCTGTGTCAACACTTATTGAATTATCATAGTTACCTTTCTTTTAAAAATAAAAGCATGTTGACCATTGTAACAGTTAGCCTGATAAAATGCAAGATTCTTATGCTAGCACTTGTATATTGTCTGTACCTGTAAAAGCACTCTCTGGTTCTTATACTTCTGTGCATCTTCATTTGAAATATTCTAGAATGACTGGTTTGTATTAGTAGGTGGGTGAAGGGTTGAAATTATGAAAACGGAGGTTTCCAGATATTGAAACATCTCTTTGAGCTACTGGTAGCTGACATGGTTTCCTTTGGCAGTGGTTATAACTTGCCCCACTTCCAGTTAATGATTACCTAGACAATAATATGTTTATCTACAGTTCTTTGTATGATATATCACTGCACACTCTAAATTTTATTCTGTATGGGTGGCGCTCTTGCTAGTCCTGCATGACTTCTTTAAAAGAGACTTAAATGGCTTTAAGGTTCTGGTTAGTTTTATAGTACGGAGTTTGCTTCGCGGTAGATGTGGTCATTGTGACTTACATGATCGAGGAGTCTCTAGAGTCTTATTACCTAAGCATGTGTGGCATGATCCAGGATTTCTGGTTAACTACAGTTACCACTTTCTGTATTGTTGGAAATCTGATCAGTAATGGGTCAAATACTCATAGAACAAGGTGGGGTGTAGAATTTCTGATTCTTCTCAAACAGATAGGAAATCTCCTGCTTTGCTGCTGTCCTTTTCTTCATGCCTCATATTCAGTTTTTCCCCACTTATTTGCAAGATCTTGCGGTTGCAGGGGTCACCAAGAGGCCGACATGTTGTGTATTTGTTCTAACCAAGCCAACCAAAGGGGAATTGGTCCAAGAGGGACAAGAGAAGTTGCAGGCAGATTACAACCAGGTCGTAGCAGACGTAAAGGAGCTAACAACTTCCCTTTTCTGAGTGGCAATAGTCTAAACCCATCTCACATGCCTTGTATGCATCTAATGGAATTATCATATTTGTTCTGTTTCATCCGAGTTGCCAGTACTGATACTTGGGAAAGAATCATGGAGACTGAATGCGATATTATGCAATTTTTCTGGATGTCATGTTATGTTATTGTTTGGTCTGTATGTTGGCTTATGATCAGTTTCATCAACTTTATGGTCTATCCGTCAGTAGCTGGAGAAGCTTTACCTTAAAGTTAGAGATGAGGATTTATTGCACCATGATGAGTTGAAAGGAACCCTTAATAACTCTCTTCAATTACATACGCATTCACATGCACAGGTAACATCCCCCACTTTGCTATTAGAGAATAACAATCATAAGCTTAGGGACAAGCATGCAGGACAATGCCTCGTTGTCAATGAGATTTGACTGAGATCTGCTTCACCCATGGTTAGGGAGAGTGTCTTATAAGCGACACACAAATCCAAGAATAATGACAGTACTGGATGTGGATATCGTCTGTCGACGAACAATGACTGGGAGCTTGTCATGCATCCAGTGCAGGTATCAATCATCACAAGGGGCCCTGGTTTTTGAAGAGCAAGCTGGCCAGTAACATCAGATAGCACCCAGGAATAATTGTCCTTGTTCTTATCTGTAAACACAGATGTTGCATTTGGATTATTTCAAACACGCGTTTTAACTAAGGCTCCAGCTAAATACCACAACGAATTGGTAAATACATGGCCTCTGTATTCTACTTCTCTTGGCCTACTTTGATGTACTACTCATATATAACTCACTATCATGCCATTGAATCGTCACTCCTTTGACTGTTCTGGGTAACATGATAGATTCAATGTACTATTATTTGAGACACTCAGAGGAATACTCCACAATGAACTCCTTCCTCTAGGAAAGAGAATCCAAGGGAATCATTGTGATAGCTAATAGAAGGCTCAAACATTCTTCTTGGACAGGGAGAAGCATTCCAGGTAGCAGGTATTGGTGTGTTTCTTTTAGCCGTTCTCGAGAGGTCTGTCTTGGGCGAGAGAACAAAATGGGCAGAGCTGCACGCTTTAGAAAGCAGTGCAAAGTGGGTGGAGGGGTGATGAGAGAAGGAAAATATGTCCCTTGGACTGCACATTCATTTGTAAACCCGATGCTGCAAAAAGGGATTCCCATTGGTCCACTTCTCTTTCTCCTCAACCTGCCACTACCTAGCTTTGATCCACTACGCATCAGCATCATTCACCTTTAACCTTTTTAAATCATTAATATCATTGTTGGTTCTTCGTAATTCACACACTGGATTAGAACAGGGAAAAAAAAAATCTCCATATGTTTCAGCTATCAAGTGCTTTTGCTGATTGATAAACTTTGAGATTCAAACAAATGCACTTAGAAGTCCCAAAGTCAGCTTTTTCATGAGCTCCTTTGGCAAAGTTTGAGGCCATGTTTCATGCTTAAAAGTTGAGGAGGATTCCCCATATGTTCATAGGAAAAGGCACTGGGGAAGAAAAGTATGCCATCTTTCTTTCTTTTGTAAAAGTTGCCAAAGAGAGCAGTCAATTTTTGAGAGAGCTAACCCTTGTTAACCCCATTAATCTTGGGTGATGTTCTCTTAATAATATTTCGTCAACATCCAAAACGTAGAACACACAAGAAAACTTTAAAGCCATGCAACCAAGGAATTGAGAACATGGATGGATATCTTACTGCCAAGCTTGATAAAGAGAACATGCCACATTTGATGAGGTGAATAGATGAAGAAGAATCTCAGTGGTGGAATACGGAAGGGAAGCTCTTATCAGAGCCCACAGTGTCCATGCACAGGCAGCGCATCATGCGTTTGTGCATTTGAGAGGCAAAAGCAGCTTCATCCTGCAATGCCATCCGCAAGAAACAGCATCAGAATCAGCACATGAATGGATTCACCAATCATCCAAATGGATAAGACTGAATGATTCACCAGTCAAAGCTCAGCAATTTACTTTGAGCTGGCATCAGGTGCTCATGATAGAACAGAAATCTGCAGGATATTGTTCATGCTAAAATATACTGTTAAAGGAAGATGTTTTACTTAAGCTGTTCTCTCCCTATTTATATAGGTTAAGAGGAAAGATTTCTCTCAACAGAGTAGAGAGATTTCTTCATACAGCTAGAAAAATTTTATTTGTTATCATACCCCCATAAGATGGTGCTCCTATCAAGGATACCAATCTTGGATCGATGCAATGTAAATAGTTTACGAGTGAGAGACTTCATGAGTGAGTCGGCTAATTGATTAGTCGTATATACATGAGAAATACGAAGTTGACGGCGGTCAACTTGATCTCGCATAAAGTGGAAGTCGATAGCATTATATTTTATACGAGAGTAGAATTCCAGATTAGCACACAGATAGGTAACTCCGACATTATCACAATATATTATAGGAGTGGACTTAGGAGTGGACCTGATGTTGAATTCCTTGAGCAGATTTGTGACCTAATTGAGTTCTACAGTGGCAGTGGCGATGGCACGGTATTCAGCTTCAGTTGTAAACCGTGCGATTGTCTTTTGCTTCTTAGAGCTTTAATTGGATTAGCGCCAAGAAAGATAATATACCCCGATGTGGATATTCGATTATCAACATTGCCTGCCCAATCGGTGTCAGCAAATGCATGAAGATGAAGTGGAGAGTATTTACGAAGAAAGAGACTATGATTGAGGGTTCCCTTAAGATATCGTAGGATTCGTTTGACCGCAGACCAGTGAATAGTAGATGGCCTCTGCATAAACTATGATAATTTGTTGAGTACAAATGAGATGTCCAGACGGGTAAGAGTTAAGTACTGTAAGGAGCCAATGACTTGTCGGTATTGAGTGGACTCCGTAGTATGACTTCCATCAGATAATTTGAGAGAGCCACTAGCAAAGAGAGGAGTTGTAACCGTATTTGCGTCTTGCATATTTGTTTTTGATAATAAATCTTGAATGTACTTTCTTTATGAGAGAAAGAGACCAAAGGATGTGAATATAGCTTCTACACCTACAAAGTAGTTCAAGGGTCCTAGATCTTTGAGCGAGAACCGATCTGCCAAATGTTTGATGAACATTTGGATTTCTACGAGATTGTTGCCTCTGATAATGATGTCATCCACATATACTAGAATATATATTATGTTACCACGGTGTTGTCGTAGAAATAACGAGGTATCAGATTTGGAGTTGAGAAAGCTAACTGAAGTAAGAAAAGAGCCAAGTTCTATGTACCAAGCTCTTGGAGCATGACAAAGTCCATAAATAGCTTTTCATAGTTTGCAAACATGCCCTGGATACCGAGGATAAGTGAAACCAGGAGATTGTTGCATAAAAATAGCTTTTGTTAGATTCCCTTGTAAAAAGGTATTATTAACATCCAATTGTCATAATTACCAGTCCTTAGTTGTGGCCAAACTCAAGATAAGTCTGATTGTAGTTGGCTTAACAATGAGACTAAATGTCTTAGTGAAATCAACTCTAAGTCTTCGATGAAACCCTTTGGCAACGAGGCATACCTTATATCGAGCTATAGAGCCATCTGAGTTCTGCTTAATTCGAAAGACTCACTTACACTTGATGATATTTTGTATAAGATGAGAGGGTACTAGATCCCATGTTGAGTTATGGATGAGGGCATTATATTTCTCACACATGGCAGTACGCCAATGCGGAGATTTTTGGGCTTGAGGGAAGGTGGTGAGTTCAACAATGGTGGATGAGGAATCCATGATAGCATGTAGGTCAAGGATCTAACGTGTTTTGAAAATACCACTCTTAGAGCGTGTGATCATAGGATGGTTAGAGACTACAGGACTGTGAGGTTGAGTTGTTAAAATAAGCGATTGAGAGTCATTGACACAGGCTGGGTTAGGTGGAGGTACGTGAGTGTCACTTGGCCGAGAAGGAGGTAAAGATAACTTTGATATTTTGTAGATAATCAGTGATAGTACTTCCCTCTTGTTTTGTCATCATTAGCTTGGATAGAAGACTGAGCTTGCGAGTATGTGAATGATTTGCTACAGTAGTTTGCAGTTTAGACCATGCTTCAGTAGCAGTCCCACATGAGGGTATCAATGGACTGATGGTTCCAGCAACGGAGGCTTGAATAGCTTTGAGGATGAGACGATCTTGATGCATCCATAATTTGTGAGCCGGATTTGGTACTGGACTAGGTTCTCTAGGGATGTTAATCATGGCTGGCGGACAATTGAAGGAGTCGTCAACATAGCCGAGCAAGTCGTATCCAAACAAGAGATTAGAAAACTGAGCCCGCTAGGATACATAGTTGCCATCCTTTGATAACTTGAAAGGGATTAACGTAGCAGCATTGATGGAGATAAGCCCTGTAGGAGAAGTACTATGAGTTCCTGTAGAAATAGTAATTGGAATATCAGAAGAAGATAACGAAGACATCCCAGACTTTTTTTCTCTCTCTCTCTCTCTTTTTTTTTTTTTTTTTACTGAAGAGGGATCTTTATAGAAAAGGAGGAGGGAGGGAGGAGGCTTGTGAGAAGAGCAAGAGCACATCACTACTGCTACGGTTGTGACTGTTATGGCTGCTGTGGCAGAGGAAGAGGTTGGAGGAGGAGAAATCTACAACGATCAACTATGCATCTCTACTGCAACTACTGCGGTAGATAAGGCTGCTGCGGCAGAGGAGGCTACTATGACAGAGGAGGCTATTGCGACTTCGTGCCAACTACAGCAATGAGCGGAGTTAGCAGCCGGCCAAGACCCGTAGCTCGCTTAGCGATGCTAGGTCGGGCCCAGCGAGGTTGTTGGCAGCGAGGTCAAGGATTTGGGGATGGGGCCAGTAGTTCTTGGACGTAGTGCGGGGCAGCGCGACAAGGTCACAGGTGACGGAGATCAGTTGGCCAAGCTGACGAAGGGCGAGCCAATTGAGGATGGCGAGGCAGAACAGTCGCGACCCTTCTCGCTCGAGCGAGATGCGAGAACGAGGAGGAGAGGCCGCTGGCCAGGGAGCAATCGGTCGCGAGGCTACGTCGGCTTTGCTTCTGCAGGAACCGGTAGAGGAAAGGCGACAGTAAAGAATGCCGCCAGCGCAGGGAGGAGAAGAGGGAAGGAGCATCCACCGTTTGCTTATGGAGAGGAAGTTGTAGCATCCACCGTTCTCCGTGGAAAATGCCACAGCAATGAAGATGCCGCTATTACTACCGCCTGACGGCGATGCCGGGTGTGGTCACGACGGGAGCAGCAACGGAGGGGGGAGTGGTTGTGATGGAGTCGCGGTTGAGGAAGCTGGTCCACTTCGAGATGTTTAGAAGTGGCCTTTACGGTGATAGCTTTGATACCATGTTAAAGGAGAATAGAAGACAGAAATTACTGAAGAAGATGTTTTTATTGAAGTTGTTCTCTCCCTATTTATACAGGTTAAGAGGAACGATTTTCCTCAACAGAGTAGAGAGATTTTCTCATACGAAATCTTATCTGCTATTACATATACTATGTACATTAATTTAGAGTACCAAAATGATTTTTCATAGTCATCAAACTTAAAATCCAAGAATCATTCTTTGATTCCCTTATGCTTCCATCCTTCTCGTTTATTCATCCATTCCTCGCATCTTAAGCATTCATTAAGGAGAGCTACTTTCCGCTTTTATCTCTAACTCAAGGAGAAAGAATATATGCCACATCCAATTTCATCCTGCGATGGAAAAGCAAGAAGAAAAGATGAAAGAAGGCAGGCGAGACGGCAGCTTTCGCTTTTGAATGCCTGCTCTCTCTTTTGTTTACCATTTCGTACCTGCTGCTGTTTGATACTGCGTGGTTTGTGGTTTCACAGTGAACTGCAAGTACCACTGCCGTGTCTGTGTGATCTGATCGTCTTCATCATAGAAGAGGAGTTGCATTTGGAAGAGCGAGAGTGATAAGAGTGTGTGTACATACAGCACTGCATCTAATAAAGGACAGGACAATCCAACAAAGATATGCTCATACACGCATCACGAGACTGCAACAAGGCACGGCTGAGTCCTCAGCCCATCCTTCGGTTTGTGGATCTGTGACTTTACCGGATGGCCAAACCTAGCAAACGTTGGATTCCCATGGCGTAAACAACACCAACTCCTCCTTTTAATATTGCCTTTCCCTTCGTTTCTTCCACTTGCACTCGGATTAAAAGCCCCTGTTCTTTCCTCTTTGCAACTTGTCATTTCATATTCTGAAGCCCTAATACATTGTTCCTACCGATGGATTCAGACATCATTGCTGACTGAAAGGGACAAAAGTCGGTTCACTCTTTCTTTTTTCTGGATCACAGGATCAAAGGATCTCCTTTTCAAGGTCTTGCATTTGATCAATGACGAAACAAAGTTGAAGGTGAGATGGAATTTGCCCACATTTGCTTGTGTTCGATGTAAAGTTGAGGATCATATATTGCGGTGATATTATTCTATGATTCCAAAATGTCATCATTGCAGCCCATGGAAACAATGACCACAGCAGTAGCTGGAACTGATGCAAAAGAGGGCTTCGATCAATGATAACACATTATTATACTGCCCTTTGGAGACCAGAATCATTACCACTCTTCATAATCCAAAAAGGTTCTCAATTCATTCAAAATGCTATGATCAAGTCCTTGTTGTTTAATTGCTTCGAAGGAAAAATGTACCGGTGCATGTCCGTCATATTACTTTGGTGTCTTCTTAAAATGCATCATATCTCACATCAGTGGGCATATCCAATGTATCCAATAAAAATCAGATCTTGCTATTCTTTGATCAGTCACAAAATTCTCCCTAACACACTTGCCAAACCACATTGCTCACTGTGACCCACCAAAAACTTTCATTCTGATTCCTTTGGAGCATTGCACTCCTAGAACTCACTCCACATATCTCTCTATCTCTTCAACCCCCTTCCTGTCTGTGGCTTTCTTTTGTCATGGCATCAGATCCCACTGGTAAGCTGCCATGGCTCCTGACATGAGGAAGTCATGCAAGAAATCTACCTTTTTCTGCTGAGCAAAAAAGCCCAGCTAAAGATCAGAAACGGCCTTGAACCCATCCACATCTCTCCTCTTGCTGGTATTCTTCATAGCCTCTGAGTTCAATGGAAGTGGACGATGGTAGAGCTTTGATGCTTTGGGTGCTCTTCTTCTGGCCCTGGGTTACTGCAACTGCTATGCTCTCCCCTAAAGGTGTTAACTTTGAAGGTAATGCATTCATGACATGCCGCTGCCTCGATTCTTCTTCCCCTTTCAGTTTCTTCAATAGATCGAGTTGATATTTTTTTTCTTTCCTTTACTCTTTTGGTATTGGACTCTGTTTCAGTGCAAGCTCTGATGGGCATCAAGGCTTCTCTTGAGGATCCTCATGGCGTTCTAGAGAACTGGGACCAGGACTCTGTTGATCCATGCAGCTGGACCATGGTTACATGCTCACCTGAGAACCTGGTCATTGGGCTGTAAGTATCATGACAAGTGAATTGGTAGATGATGTTATTCCACCTTTTGTTCTTTCTTTCTTTTTCTTTCATGGTAGCTGCGGTCATATTAGCTTGAGAAACTGGTTCTCTTTGGAAGAGGCGTAGGTGATTTAGAGTTATTCTTGTGACATTTTTGGCAGAGGAACTCCAAGCCAGAATCTATCAGGCACACTTTCCCCAAGCTTAGGAAATCTGACAAATCTCGAAGTTGTGTGAGTTCTTTGTGATAGTTGGAGCTGATCAATCAAATCTTAATCTTTCTTTCTCATATCTTGACTACATTTGCAGGCTCCTGCAGAACAACAACATATCTGGGTCAATACCTCCAGAGATTGGGAAGCTCTTCGGGCTTCACACCCTTGATCTCTCCAACAACGAATTCTCTGGTGCAATACCTACTTCCTTGGGCAATCTGAGAGGACTTCAGTACCTGTAAGTGAAGAAAGCCATAAGCACAAAAGAAGCGTTTTGCAATAATCCGATGGTTTTGAATCATGGGGTCACCAACACTTCCTTTCTTATGTTGCGTTTGGTGATTGAGCAGGAGGCTCAACAACAATAGTCTCTCTGGGGAATTTCCTCTGTCTTTGGTGAACATCACTCAACTTGCGTTCATGTTAGTCCACTGGTTTCTGAATCTTCATGCACTAAGTAGGTTCATGCTTGGATCGATGTTTGTAACCAAGAAGATCTTGTGGTATTTATGCTTCAGGGACCTGTCTTACAACAATTTGAGTGGCCCTATGCCAAAGTTACCAGGGAGAACATTCAAGTAAATCTTTTACATTTCTGCTGTACTGCATCATATCCTTCTAACATTGGGTTGATAAGTGGCAGACAATCATTTGTTTGCCTCTCTGAGGCTCGAGATCGATCCGTATCTGCAGTGACTGATGTAAGACTAAAACAGTCTTTTACATTTCATGCAGCATTGTCGGAAATCCTTTGATCTGTCCGACTGGTATGGAGAAAGAGTGCTATGGAACGATGCCATTGCCAATGTCCTTCAACATTACTGTTTCTCAGGGTACCATCTGAGATAGAATTTTCCAGCTAAATATTTTCTAGTTTCATTCTACTTCTAGAGTTTTTCTCAACAAACAAATTGCCATATGATTTCGAGCATGAACGATAGTGCATATGAATTTCTGCAACATTTCATTTTATGCTTTCATGTTTGAAGGGGTTTGCCTCATTAGTTTCCTAAAGCACATTGTTTAAAGAAGCTCTAGCTCCAAGTATTGACCTGGTTAAAATCAACATAAAAAACTGAACTAGCAGCCAATTCACCACATTCTTCTCTTAAGTTGATCAAGGTCACTGCCTTACTAGTTCCCCCTGAACACCGGCATTCTTGGTCATCCACCAGCCTGATCCTTACTATGAGTCTCCTCAGGAGCTATCTAGATTGTTAGAGGAACTTTCTAGGAAAATCAATCACAACTTGAATGAGACCAAAAGAATAACAATTAACCTTTCCCCCTTACAAATTATCTTCTTGGTCCAGAGCAGCCTTTGCTCAGAAAAATTCCTTCAATAGTTATTTGCAGCTATTGTATTGCTGTGTTGATGAAATGAAAAAAAATTGTCTTTTAAGGCATTATAATTCTGTAATCCATCTTTTTTAGCTTTTACAATTGTTCTGCTCTTACATTTTAGTAATATATAATTCTTTTTCAAACTAAGCACATACCAATTTGATTACCTCAACGAAAAAACAAAACAAAGAAATAAAGATTAATTTTCTCATTGTCATTTTTTGGGTTCAATTTGATCTCTCCCTCTTAGTGGAGCACTAAGCAAACTATTCCTGATTAAGGACCAGCAGCCAAGTCTGTTTTGCATCTTGTTGCATGGAAAGATCATCTTGGGAGTTTTTGCTATAAAATGATGAGTTGCTGAGAACCAATTGCCATCTGCAAGCAGATTATTTAACATAAGAGGCCTTTGAGTTCATTATCATTTGATTTTTTCTGAAGGAAGCCTTCTTTCTTGAATCCTGATCATTATTCTTGATTTATTTAGGTGATCCAACTCCACAAAGGCCCAAAAGACATAAACTAATACTTGCCCTTGCATCCAGCATCGGGAGCATCTGTCTCATTAGTCTCGCATTTGGGCTATTTATTTGGTGCAGTCAAAGGCATAATCAACAGATATTCTTTGATGTCAAAGGTAAAATACTAGATATTATGCAGTGAAATTAAAGAACTGCATCTCTTCACTGGCTTGCAAAATGATACCTGTTTTATTGGGAAATTTCATTGTAATTGATGATTTAATTCTAGTAACCACCAAATCCTTTTTCAGACCAACACAAAGAAGAGGTCTGCCTCGGTAACCTGAAAAGATTCCAGTTCAGGGAGCTTCAGGTTGCAACAAATAACTTCAGTAGCAAAAACTTGCTTGGAAAAGGTGGCTTCGGAAATGTCTACAAAGGGCAGCTACAAGATGGAACCTTAGTAGCAGTTAAAAGGCTCAAGGATGGAAATGCAGCAGGTGGAGAGATTCAATTCAAAACTGAAGTTGAAATGATAAGCTTAGCTGTGCACAGACACCTTCTTAGGCTGTGTGGATTCTGCATTACTGCTACTGAAAGGCTTCTTGTTTACCCATATATGTCAAATGGAAGTGTTGCCTCCCGACTCAAAGGTGAAAATTTTGGTCATCTTTTTGGACATGAGAGCTTCATGCATCATATCATAGTGATGTGTCTGCAAAACATAAATTCAACCTCCATAGGATAATAAATTGCTTTATGAATTCATAACATCATGAAATTATTTTGTAGCATGTGGACAACTAAATTGACCAGGTGGATTTAAATGTTAGGAATTATAAGACTAAGTTTGGATTAACAAGAATGGAGACAACTAATCAAACTTAAATTACGTCATATTAAATTTATCATGGTAGTTGAGCTTGGTGGGCATTTGTGATCTAGAGCAGTGATTGTCAGGAAATAGATACCCGATGTAAAATATGGCTTGATGCAGTTATCTTGATGCTGTTTGGTAAACAAACAACAAACTGTAGAATGTAATATTTTGGTTTATGCATTAACTTTCAGAAAAGCTCCGCTGAGTTTGATAATTTCATCATCGATCTTTTCTAGTCATTTGTAGATTTTAGCATCGATACATGACAGAACACTGAGTCTTTTTTTCTTTTCCTCATTTTTTGCAGCAAAACCGGCATTAGATTGGAGTACCAGGAAAAGAATAGCTTTGGGAGCTGCAAGGGGTTTGATGTACCTACATGAACAGTGTGACCCGAAGATCATTCACAGAGATGTAAAGGCTGCAAACATATTGCTCGACGACTACTGTGAAGCAGTTGTAGGAGACTTTGGACTTGCAAAACTTCTAGATCACAGAGACACACATGTGACTACTGCTGTGCGGGGAACCGTAGGACATATAGCTCCGGAGTATCTTTCAACGGGGCAATCCTCAGAGAAAACCGATGTTTTTGGATTTGGAATTCTTCTTCTCGAACTGATTACTGGTTTGAGAGCACTGGAATTTGGCAAAGCAGCAAACCAGAAGGGTGCCATGCTTGACTGGGTACACACAACACAGATCAAATGACTTGCTTTTTTTCGTAACTTCCTCCTGAAAGCATCAAAATCGATGTGCATGACTCTTGTCATTTGATCCATGACTAACAAGGATTCTTTTTTGTTAATTTTTCAACCAGATCAAGAAAATGCACCAGGAAAAGAAGCTTGACATGCTTGTAGACAAGGACATGAAGAGCTATGATCGGATAGAGCTCGAGGAGGTGGTTCAAGTTGCGCTCTTGTGCACTCAGTATCTCCCAGGCCACAGACCGAAAATGTCAGAGGTGGTCCACATGCTTGAAGGTGATGGTGTTGCAGAGAGATGGGAAGCATCTCAGAGAACAGAGGCTCTGAAGCTTAAGGTGTCCGACTTCCACTCAGATCGCTACTCAGACATCACCGTCACTGATGACTCATTGCTGGTTGAAGCCATGGAGCTGTCTGGACCAAGGTGATTGATGAGAGAATCAGAGATAAGATCAAAAGATCTCTAGCTTGATGAATGAAGAGTTTGTAAGGTATATATAGGAGCCAATTAATTTTGTGTGGTTGAATTGATTCTTGGTTGGGTATTAAATACAAAATCCGGAATTGTTCTCTGCATGAGTCACTGGGGTAGATTCATGATGAAGAAAATAGGTGATTTAATTTAAATGTAAAATTGTAAACTAATATTTTGTTGTGATCATGTATAGCCAACCTGAAAGCTACAATGTTCTAGCTAGATTTGAAGCTTGCCCATGTTATTCCTTAATGAACCAATATTTAATAATTCAGGTGTGTCTTTGTAGGTTTATTTAGGTGCAAAAACCGTTTGATCCTTCTATTTTGGTGCATATTATTAGTGCAGATTGTGGTTGTAATGGAAAGCCATATCGGATTCAACTTAGTTCCTTATCCATGGCAACTTCAAGATGAACTTCTTCAAGCAATTCATCTGAATCTTATAAAACTGTGTCGGAGCACTCCCGATAATGTATTTTCGATGTCTAAGTTTACAAGTCGGACGTATGGTTGCACTCAATGTCTTGACACATATCCGTGAATCTTCTTTTATAGTAGATGTTTGGAATCATTGTGTCTGTCTACTGCACGAGTTGTGTGATTACGGGGCATTGAATCTAGTTGTAACCATCACTAGCTTGCATCAAATATGAGATTGTGCAGCTTTCCTCTACGTGGCATCAATTGAGCACAGCTAGCTGGTTCCACTCCATGGGGCATTCGTGCAATGCTAATGTGGCATTGACTCGGTTGTGTCAGCCACGTGGAGTCGGCGTATCGACCAAGTGGCTCCACCATGCCAGCAATGTAGAGTTAGCATGTTAGCATCATAGAGCCAACATGTTGCCCAATTGGCTTCGTCATGTTCGTGGAGCCTGGATGCTAACCTTGTAGAGCTTATGGTTGTTCTTGTAACGGAATAATTCTTTTCCTTTTTTCTTATATCAAAATGGGTTCCTAATCAAAATATTAATTTATTATTAAAAATAAATAATAACTAGAGCAACATATAGAGTAGAACAATAAATCAGTCACAAAGTGAGATAATGAATTTTTTTACGTAGAAAACCCAATGCGAAAAAAATCACGGAACCGTAATCCATTTCAAACTTCCACTATCACCGATAATGATAATATGTTTATAGTAAATCTTCTCCAGAATAATCAGAGGATCATAATGCTAGTTATAGGTGCCCTACAATCATGTGAGTGATGACATGTGTGACTTGACATGCAGTCTTTTTGCTTATTATTATTATTTGATATTTTATCATTTTATATTTCTTGTTGGATATATGCATATATATTGTGATGTCCGTGGATTTATACAATGAGAATCGGATCGTGATGAGATCACGATAATGAGACTGATTCACTTTTAAACATAGACTCTAGATAATCCTAGTCATAGGTTACTCGAGAAGGATATCGAGATAACCAGACAGACTGGTGTACTGTATACCCATCCATATGATGGAGGCATCTAGTCTAATAGCTGATCGTGTGAGGACACTAAGGATACAGTGCAAGTACTCATTTGAGAATAAGTTCAATGATTGATCCGCTCACTGAATATTGGATGGTTGATAATGCCTTATTGCTAAACAGTGATTTCATAGTCCCAATAGTATATTTGGTCTTTGGACTTGAGACACCAAGGATGTCTTGTATGAGTACTCCATTCTTTGATATCGGACTTATAGATTTGGAAGTTCCAGATCTAGTACAATTGATTATTGGGAATGTCAGCCAACCTTACGAGAGCTATTAAGTGTCGATAGAAGATCATCTGCTCTCGGTATCATGAGAGAAATATCTTATGTGTTCTTGCTCAAACAAATCCTTGGCCAAGGTCATTTAGATTGAGAAAGAAAGAGTTCTCCCGGAAAATCCTATTAGAGCAAGACTCGAGGAGAAACCATATAGGCTTGACAGCACCATCCCCGCTATATGGTCTCTAAGATATTAGATGGATAAGAGATTATAGGTACACGGTAACTGAGGATAAATAGGTCCAAAGAATTGGATTCCTTTGTATCGTTTGGGGACTGCGGCGTAGTGGCCTAGTATGTCTGCAGTCGATGAGCCGAGTGAATTATTATGGATATAATAATTCACTGAGCCAGAAGGAGTTTTGATAGGTATGACTCATGGCCAGCTCGATATTGGGCCTAGAGGGTCACACACATATGGTAGGTTTTATTGAATCTCGGATTTTGATAATGAAATCAATTGATAAGTTTGTGGTCTAATTTGTATTTTGAGTAACGCAAGACTAACTTCGATCAAGGAGAGGCAAATTGATTAAAAAAGGAGGAATTAGACATTGGACTGGAGTAAACATGTTCGAAGATTGGACGTTGGGCTGGAGGATCAGTTGACGTGTCGGTAGAAGGCTTCGTGCCGTGAATTCAGGCATCGGGCCGAAGGATCGGATATTGCACTAAGGAGATCGAAAGTTGCGGGAGTTAACATGTCAATTGGGTAATACACCGAAGGAGAAGACGATGCGCCAAAGGATCGAACAAGCGCTGGATGAACCAATGACATGCCAAACAAAGGATTCATGCTTTGTAATCATTTGTCGAAGTAGTTCAAGGGGCTAATTGAGTTAGCTTTTGAAGTAATAATGCTAACTCAATTAGGGGCTAATTAGGCCTTAATTGAAACTGATTTGAGCTCATTGGGAGGTCCATTCAATGACCCAAAAGTTGGGTCAGGCGGTGGCACCACAGAACAGGCGATAGAACTGCTTGTGAGTTGGAAAACTCAAAAAACTCGGTCTCCGAGGCTGTCATGCGGTGTTACCGCCCAGTGTTAGGCTGTAGGCGGTGGTACCGCCCGTACCTCGAAATCTCGGGGATTTAAATTTTGGGCTCCAAATTTGAATCCATTTGGGGCCTATAAATACCCCACTAGCTTGGTTAAGTATGAATTTGAGTAGAAAGGGGGAAAGAATATTTGAGAAAAAAAATTAGAAACTCTCTTAGGATTTATAGTCTCTTCTTCTTAGTATTTAGAAGATCTTCTAAAGGGAGAAGTGAGGTCTAAGAAAGAGATGTTGTAAAGGTTCTCTCCTGAGCCTATCAAAAAGAGAAATAGGGTAAAAGGGTAGTTGATCTTCGCCTGTTAAAAGAAGATCGTTAGTGGATACTGGTGGTTTCGACGAAAGAGGAATCGGGAGTGGATATAGGTCACGATGATCGAACCACTATAAAATCTGGTTTGCATTTCTGCTTTGCTATTTACATTTATTGCAAACTGTCATACTTCCTTATTACTTTAATTGTAAATTCTTATGAACATGTTTCAAGTTAACATCTTTTCGAAATCAATTTTAATCGAACAAAAGATTTTTGAATTGACGTAATTTTATCCGCTGTACTAGTTCATCCCCCCCCCATCTTAGTGTCAGACTTGATCCTAACAGTTTGTACCAAGGCCACGTTATTTCTTGCTTGGTTTAACACCCAAGAGAAATGACTCTTTTCGGCTTTCAAGAGGGTTTTTCTATCGTTTGTCCTCCCATGTTCAATGGGATGACCTACACTTATTGGAAAACTCGGATGAGAGTTTTCTTGCTTTGCTTGAACCTTGATTTATGAAATATTATTGAAAACAGATTTGAAAGGTATTTTCTTCCAATGAATAATTGGAATGAGACGGAGAAGAAGACTTTCTCTTTAAATGCCAAGACTATGAATGTCTTATTTTGCGCTTTAGATAAAATTGAATTCAATCGAGTTTCTATTTGTGAAATGACTTTTGACATTTGGCATACACTCGAAATCATACACGAAGGCAAGTAGGGTAAAAGATTCTAAAGTTAATCTTTTGATGCATGATTTTGAGTCGTATGAAGCCAAGCGAAACTATTGTTGACATGTACACCTATTTTACAGATGTTGTCAATAGTTTAAAAGCACTTGGTAAAAGTTTTTCTAACCTTGAACTTGTTAATAAAATACTAAGATCCCTTCCTAAAAATTAGGATCCTAAAGTAACGGCTATACAAGAATTAAATAACTTGAATCATTTTCCGATTGAAAATTTTATTGGGTCTTTAATGACCTATGAAATGAGTTGTATGACACATGATGAATATAATGAACATGAGAACTACCTTCCAAAGAACAGGAAGGATTTGACACTTCGAAAGATAGAAGACCACTCGAGCGAAAGCTCAAGTGATGATAACTTTGAACTCTTAATAATAAAACTTAAAAAGTTCATAAAATAAGAATCAAGAAATAAAAATGAAGTTAAAAAGAAGTGGTTGCCAAAAATGAAGAAAGCATTCAAGGCAACATGAGATGAATCGAGTACATCCGAAGACGAAGAGCAAATCGATGAAGACAAAGTGGTGAACTTCGCTTTGATGGCTCTCGACGATGAGGTAAATGACTCAACCGAAATGTCTTTACCTTATAATGAAGTGCTTGATGCTTTCTATCATTTATTTGATGAATGTAAGCTAGTTAGTAAAAAAATATAAGTTGTTAAAAAAGGATCATGCTTCCCTTTTTAATGAATTTAAAAATTTTAAAAATGAGTATGATAAATGCATGCTAAACTCTTGCACTAAATGTGAAGAATTAAATTCATGCAAAAAGGAAAATTTGTTATTAAATAAAATCCTCACCAAACCATTTGATGTACACACAATAATCTAAAGCCGTTCTTTCATATCCATTTTATATCATAAATGAATCAAACTTTCAGTACCACTGTCTTGGAGCTTGCTTTAGCCCATACAAGCTCTTCCTAAACTTACAGACAAAGTTCTCTTTACCTTTAACTTTGAAGCCTTCTAGTTGCTCCATATAAATTTCCTCCTCCAAATCCCCATGAAGGAAAGCTGTCTTCACATCTAACTGCTCAACCTCCAAGTCCTGGCTAGTAGCAATACCAAGAGCAACACGAATAGAAGACATTTTAACAACAGAAGAAAAAATCTCTTCAAAGTTAATACCTTTTGTTTTACCAAAGCCTTTCACAACCAATCTAGCTTTGTACTTTGGTTGAGAACAATATTCTTGAGTCTTCAACCTGAAAACCCACTTGTTCTTCAAGGCCTTCATTCCATTTGGTAGTAGCACCAAATCATAAGTGTGGTTCTTCTGAAGAGCATCCATCTCTTCCTGCATAGCAACTAACCACTTCTCTTTCTGCTCACTTTCAACTGCTTCCTGGTAACTCTCTAGTTCACCTGCGTTAGTAAGCATCACATACTCATATGTAGTGTATCTTATGGAAGGTTGACGTTGTCTAGAAGATCTTCTCAACTAAGGTTCTACTGGAACTTGCTCTCCTACTTTTTCTTGCTCAACATGTCCTACAGGTAGATCAACGTCAGGCTCTACACCATCTTCCTGTATATCTCCCCCATCACCCTGATATACTGGAGGAATAACTGGGTCACAATCTGCTAATCCTTCTGCAGAAGTCTTGGCTAGTGCCTTCTTCTTCAAATCCTCAAAGGTTTGATCCTCAAAGAAGACTACATCTCTGCTTCTAAACACCTTCTGCTTTTCTGGATCCCAAAGCCTGTAACCAAAATAATCATATGAGTAACCAAGAAAAATACATTCTTTAGTCTTACCATCGAGCTTGGACCTCTCATTATCTGGAACATGTGTAAATGCATGACAACCAAATACTCTCAAATGCTTGTAGGAAACATCTTTCCTTGACCATACATGCTCTGCAACATCACCATCTAGGGCTGTACATGGTGATAAGTTGATCACATCAACTGCAGTCCTCAAAACCTCATCCCAAAACCTTTTGGGTAGCTTGGCCTGTGAAAGCATACATTTGATCTTTTCCATGATGGTGCGGTTCATCCTCTCTACAATTACATTATGTTGAGGTGTACTAGGAACTGCCATCTCATGTTGGATCCCATGTGACCTGCAATAGTCATTAAACAATCCTGTATACTCACCACCATTATATGATCTTATGCATTTCAATTTCCTTTGTGTCTCCCTTTCAACCTTGGCATGAAACTCTTTGAAGACATTAATCATTTGATCTTTAGTCTTCAAAGCATAGGCCTAAATTTTCCTAGAAAAATCATCTATAAAAGTAATAAAATAAAGTGCACCACTTATACCAAGAATATCAACAGATCTACCATGAGTTTTTGTCCTCAAAGGATCACATACATCTGTATAAACACGGTCTAAGGCATGCATTTTTCTAGACAAAGTAGGACTAGCAAATGAAACTCTATGTTGTTTACCTACCAAACAATCAATACAAGGGTTCAGATGTATATCTCTAAGGTCTGGTAATACCTCTCTCTTGGAAAGAGCTTGCAGCCCCTTCTCGCTCATGTGTCCCAGTCGCCTATGCCATAACTCCATGCTGAAGTCTTTTTCTGTAGCATTTAACTGCTCACCATAAGCTTTAGCCTACAACCTATATAAAGTATGACATTTCTTTCAATTAGCTATAACAAGAGAACCCTTACTGAGCTTCCATTGCTCTTTGTGAAATCTGCTATCATAGTCTTCATCATCTAGCCTTCCAACTGAAATTAAATTCAGCCTCAAGTTAACCACATGCCTCACATCCTTAAGCACCAACTTGCAGCCTAGGTTGGTCTTTAAATGAATATCACCCATGCCTATGATGTCTGTTGTGCCATAGTTGCCCATCTTGACAACACCAAAATTTCCAAACCTGTATGTAGCAAAAAACTCTCTCTGTAGTGTAGCATAATAAGAAGCACCTATGTCAATCACCCACTCAAGATCCTGACACACATAAGAAAAAATATCATCAGAAGGATCACCACCCTGCATTGTAGCTGTGATATTATCTTTTGACTCTATAGACTCCACTTCTTTTTCCTTTTTCTTGCTCTTCTTAGGTTGCTTACATTGGTTCTTATAATGTCCTTTCTCACTACAATTATAGCAAACAATATCTTTTCTTGATCTTGACTTGCTTCTATCCATGCGTGAACTACTTCTAGACTTTGACCTTCCTCTGTTATATGAGATAAGTGCCTGTGAATCATTCTGAAATGTTGTCGAACTCTTTCTTCTCAACTCCTCATTCAACAAACTACTTGTTACTTGACTCATAGTGATAACACTATTTGGTGTAGAATTACTAAGGGAAACCACTAGTGTCTCCCAACTTTCTAATAATGAACTAAGAAGTAACAATGCCTGCAACTCATCATCAAGAGACATTTTCATAGAGGATAACTGGTTAGTAATACTTTGCATTTCATTCAAATGTTCAGCAATAGAAGCACCCTCTCTATATTTTAGGTTCATAAGTTTTCTGATCAAAAAAGCTTTGTTGCTAGCTGTTTTTCTTTCATAGAGACTTTCCAACTTTTTCCAAAGAGAATATGTAGAAATTTCAGTAGAAACATGGTGAAAGACACTATCATCAAGCTATTGTCGAATAAATCCAATTATTTTTTGATCTAACCTCTTCCACTCATCATCTGTCATAGTTGTGGGTTTTGCACTATCCCCCTGCAAAGGTCCATACAAATCTTTGCAATACAAGAGATCTTCCATTCTTGGTTTCCATATCATCTAATTATTTCCATTTAAACTAATCATGCGAAAAACATTACTGGCATAACCCCTTGCTCTAATACCAATTGATGGGGATATAAACAAGAATAACCTTTGTATATGAACAAATACTAGAAGACCATAATACGTAGTGGAATTAAATGGAACCACAATCAAATAGAATACCAAGATATACGTGGAAAACCCCTCCAATGTAAAGGGTAAAAATCACCAGGCAAACTAGAGATAATCCACTATGAGAATAATGAATATATAAATCTCAATCTCTTGCCCTAAACCCTAGCAACAATCACAAGAGAACAATTGGGATACAAGGATCACGTCACTGCCTACAATATCTAAAATCTTCCCAAGTAATCATAGCAAGAGTCTACTGTAGATTTGATCTAACTTGAGATGATAACACTACTAGATGATTGAGAATAGCCTCTCTGCGTTGTTCTTGTCTTCTTCCCTTTCTTTCTATTCCTTTTCTGTCTTGTTTTCCTCCTTTTCTTTGGAATCCCGTGGCTGTTTTCTTCTCCCACGTTGCTGCCCTATTTATGCTTTTTTCTGCCTCCAAAACGTAGCCACCACACCCCCCCTAATGTTAATTAGAATTAGGTTAAGAGGCGGTGAGCTGTGGACTGCCCAAGCCCACTATGGGCTGCCAGCCCAATAAAGCCCTCACCAGATTACTTCCATTTCTCCATCATTCGAGATGTTCTAAACTATAAACCTCATTGTTTCGTTGCTAACCAGGATAAAATCGTTCTTGCCCACATACATGGCAATATGTTCTTGAATGAGCATCAAGATCATCATGTTCTTGAAAATACTCTCTTGATGTCGGAGAGATTTGAGAATTCCAATTTGTTTCACCTCTGGCAAGTGGGATGTTCTGAATATAAATCCACTATTTTACATTAACGACAATAAGATAGTGCAACAATCGATAGTTCTCGTGTTAAAATCAATGTGAAAATACGATTGTATGTGGTTTAATGTCATTTATAATTTTCGTGACTGTTTCCAGCAAATTCCTGATGGTTTCATGGAGTATATCGAGAAGGAAGAAGATGGAAAGGCCACCATGTACAGTCCACTGGGCTTGATTCTCTTCACGTAGAGAGAAAGTAAGGTGGCCAAGCAATTAGAAAGGTAGTGGTTAACAAGTTATGAAATAATAAAAACACGTGCAAAAGATCAATTTCATGTTGCTCTCTACTCCCCGAGGAAGTATTGGGAGTGAGCATGGGTGTCACGACAATTCAATAAAATTTTATATACGATGAAAAGTAAGCTGCAGTACATTTGAAATACAAATAACTTAAAATGAGATTTTGATAGGGAGTTTACCATAATCTTTCTTCCACTCCTTTAAGGTATAAAAATACATTCTAAATAGAAAAATAGAGGGCTCACTTCTTTTGAAATACTTGAATCCATATTTGAGGATCTCATATACTAACTTAAGCATCGAAGGAGTCGAGGTGGGAAACCCCCTACCACTGACCACTTGTGTAGGTCCTCAACACATCTAAGAAGCATTTTGGGTGAGGTCGAATACTCCAAAGTATGAACAAGCCACACCTCGGGATGATCCTAAGCTCCCTTCAATAGACAAGCCGCACCATCGGACGATTGTAGGACCATCATTGTGAGCCAGTAACACATCGGGAATCCACCTGCCATCTCAATTTCTTGTTACGATGGGTCACACCCTCACCCCAAGGGGTCCCCTCTAATAGATCTTGGATCAAATTAGACCATATTGGCTCCCTAGTTAATAACACCAAGACAACAATATTTTGACTCAAGACAAAATATGACCTATCATATTGGTGCTAGAAGGAGGGCATGAATGTCACGAGAACATATATTTATGACTCCTTCCAACAAACACCCTAACAAGGAGGTGCTCCCTCTAACACTTCACTCCTTCAAACAAGGACACCTTCCCTACACTGCTTTTTCAACAGGAAGGCATCTCCACTTTAGCACAAACTCCGAGATCACCCTAAGAGGAGATACGTTTGACCTGAGGTATCATGGGTAAGCGCCAAGCTACTCCCGAAGTTAACTCGGGCGGATCCTTCTACGCAAGGCTACTCTTCCAACTTCCCAAAAAAGAACTTTTCGGTGAGGCCTCACCTGAGAGAGAACTCATTGCCTTGAGATTATGGAAGAGAAGGCTCTACCTTGAGCATAGTACATCAACAAAAAAGATTTGGTCCTTAAAGCATACCTCAATTAAGAGCAACAATAGAGCGACACATCGAAAAAGAAAATTTCATTAAAAGTGGAGGGCTCACATCCGGAAGACCCTGACTGAAACCCTTCAAAAAAGGATAAAAAAAAAAGAGAAGAGGATAAAGCATTTAATCAAAAGAGGAGGATGAGTCAAGGCTGTCGTCGAAAGGGGCCAACGCTTCAAGGGTGTTGAGATCTTCAAGCAGTAGAGTGAAAGGTTCATCCTTGACACTCATTTTTTAGTACTTAGCCTTAAAGCTCCCCAAAGCAATGAGGTACCCATATCAATACGAAACTCTTCCCGATCTCAATAGGCCCCATCAGAACTCCTCTGACACCTTATATGTCATGATCTCCCCCCTCTCTAGCTCGTGATTCAATGTCGTTCCTCCTCCAAGAGCTCTTGAGCCTCCTTCCTGGTGGCCATCAACTTATCAGAGTACATCTACAGATTGTCCTCCAATCTATCACGAATGGTTATCGCACACTCGCAACAACTTCGTTCAACGAACCGTTCGTTACTTTTGCATGCTTGAACAGAGATATAACAGCTTGTTTTGCCTTAGTTTTTTTATGTTTTTACTTATAAAAATATATGTTCGAATAGGTTACAGTGCATAGTGTGACCGCTCACCACGCCAAGCCAAAAAGCCCCAAAATGGCTCCATTTTCACGTGCCGCGGGCTGATTTTTGTAGCGAGCTGTAGCACGCAAAACATTAGCCATCTCAACACCCTGGAACCCCCCGGGTGGCACAGGGCTGGATGGGGCTTCGGTATATTATCGGGCATTGAAAAATCTTCACAAGTTGGCATGTTCACTTGATAGGAACTTGCCTTCGTGCTCGACACTCGGTGAGCAGTTGTTTGTAGACTTGCAACTATTTGTTCTACCTTCTAAAGTCCTTGTTTTCCTCTTTCCTCGCTTTTCATCGCCCTAGTCAGGAGGTGCAACCGCCTGATCCCGGAATTTCAGGATTTGATCGTTTTGAGCTCCAAAATTGAACTGGGTTGGGGCCTATAAATACCCCACCCATTCAGCAATGAAAAAATACAGACCTACACCGAATTCTTGATCTTTTCTGTGATTCTAAGAGCTCAAATTTGTGTAAAGTCCAAAAGTTCTCCTCTTTCTGTTCTTCAAGTCTTGAGTTGTAAAGAGAGGAGAGAAAGGTTCTGTAAGGGTTGTCTCCTGAGCCCGTCAAAAGGAGTGAAATTGTAAAAGGGCAGTTGGCCTTCGCCTATTGAAGGAAGGCTTCTAGTTGACGTCGGTAACCTCGTCGGTGGAGGAAGCCAAAAGTGGAGTAGGTCAAGATTGACCGAACCACTCTAAATCTCTGGTTTGCTTTTATTTTGAGCACTTTATCATTACTGCAAACCTCCTACATAACTATTGCTCTATGCGCTTTTATGAACAAGTTTTTAAGTTCTGATCTTAATGATATGATAGGCATCAATATATGATTAATTCATGTTGATTATGAATCATTTATTGTGAGTATATTTCTGACAATATATAATCTATTAATCTTGTTAGTTGATGTCCTATTGATCCATGTTGTAATTACTCGTATTTATTAATATGAGATCAAAATATTGCTACATGCTTCTTTTGAACTCTAGCTTATTCCCTACTTGGTATTTATGCTTAAAAAAAAAACAGTTTTGTTTGAAGATAGCATCGTATGGAGAGCAAACGCTAGAGAATTATTCGAGATGAAGATAGATTTTATAATTATAAATATATTAATTTATAATAAAAAAATACTATTATATAAGAGGAGATTTTGTTTCTGCGTCGATCGATCTACATGAAACCTGAGTTAGATGATTCGGAATTTGACAATGGTCCTACAGTATTTTAGGCAAGGCATCTGACTTCAACTCCAGCTGCTGCTGCTGCTCCTGCAAAATATATCTCGTAGAAGCATGGTTCACTTAACTCTGGCTGCGGCTGCGGCTGCGGCGTCCTGCAGAATATATTTGGGATTAACACGAACGAGATTCTAAATTACGTTATCATACACGAGGGACAAGCAGGAGTCCTATATCAAGCGATAATAAAGATCTGGTCATACACCCGTTAGCGTAAGGAGAGTCCGACGACGATATGCAGGTGACCGACTGTTGCTCTCGTCAGGACGAAATGAATAGCTACAGCATCCATCTAAAATCAATGACGATGCAGTTTTCCAAGGATCCACATAACCATATCCTGTTCTGTGCTACTTGGTCAAGGCAATCCTATCTCAGATGACACGCCTGTTAGCATGAGGAGAATCTTCACGAGGATCGACTGAGGCGAATAGCTTCGACGAGGATCAGGAGATCTTCTACCTCGCGGACTGCAACTCCTGGCGACACAAAAGATGTTCCACATTTTAGAAGTAACGAGGAATGATACATATCACCCGACCCTACATGTTTCTCTGGTGTTATTCTCTTCCTACTTTGCAACAACTTCAAGTCCAAGTAAAAAACATCATCAATTTGCCGCTGCTATTTCTACAACCAGAAGAGAAAAGATTCATGACATTCTTATGCTTCTATTTCTAATATTCATCGTTTAATTTGGTAGGATGTTCTTAATAAAGAAAATATTTGGATGCGACATGATTGTGCTTGTTACTGTACATGTTATCATACCACATGTCAGTAGGTCGGCATATATTGAACCATATAGGTCTGATCGAGGACCAGCACAGATCCAGTATGCAAAATGAAAAACCATGATTGAGAGTGCCCGGATGATGATCAAGATGTCTTCTCATAAACAACATATTTTATTTCAATCTCCCCCCCCCCCATTACATCTGCAATCTTAATGAAAATCACCCATACAGATGGTAAATAATTCCTTCAACCAAACTTCTTCCAAGAGGTTTTGGAACAAAATATCTAGTAGTGGTCTTTCACAAAATATATATACATATACAGTAAGAATCTGGTGTTTATTACAAAGAAATGTTACATTTGTCCAGTAATATTCAGACTGATTCTATCTTGACTTGAAAACAAGCATATGCACGGGAGAGGCCAAAAACATAAACATTTTACAGCATTTAATGGTCCTTGCATCAACAAATCTTCTTAACCAAAATCTTACACCCGATGGTGAACACAAGGCAACATTTTACAGCATTTAATTTCCAGCCATCTATAGCCCTAATTGCTGAAGGTGGCTCTGAAATCTTCTTATGCTTAAGACTGTCGGGTGGTCCCTTCTCTCAGTATATGCTAGCTAGAGAGAGTGCAAATCTCAAACAGCATATGAACAAATAACAGGCAACATCTGTGAGATTTCGGCTGTCATCAGCCTGAAGGAGGTAAATCATATTGGTCCCTTCTCTCAGCATATGCTAGCAAGAGAGACTGCAAATCTCAAACAGCATTTGAACACCTAACAGGCAACATCCATAAGAACTGATATTTCGACTGCCATCCAAATTGAGAAAGAAAATACAAGGTATGCTCCAGACAGTAGATTGTGTACACTCATTTGCCTGGAGGTAAATCATATTCGGGTCCCTTCTCTTGACATATGCTAGCTAGAGAGATTGCAAATCTCAAACAGCATATGAACACCAAACAGGCAACATCCGTAAGAACTGATATTTCGACTGCCATCCAAATTGAGAAAGAAAAAATAAGGTATGCTCCAGACACTAGATTGTGTACTTCTTTTGCCTGAAGAAGGTAAATCATATTCGGTCTCTCTTTTGATTTAACCATCCATTCTTTGGGGAAGATATTCTCCCATAACCTGCTTGCCTCATCATCTCTGCAAGAAAAAAGGGTAATGGTCCACTTATAATGCCAAATAAATCCAGATAATAAAGATGGGGATCATATAAAGTACCTCTTTCCCTCTCAAGTTCTTGATCCAGCTCTTCTTTCCATTTCCTCCGTCTCTCCGAAAATTTGTCACTGTTGAGAACATGCTTCTCATTTTAGGAATTTGGTAGCCTAGGAAGTCAATCTAGTGCTAAACAGCTAATTTTAGACCATCTAATTCAGAATTCTTAACAGAAGGCAACACATATGAGATAATTTTCAACAGAAGTGTCTTTATCAAACCTTGGGCAATTTGGTTCCTGTTGAGCATCTTGAAGAAGACCTCCCCTTTCATTAAACTTAGGTGAAATTTCTCTTAGGACTTGATCATTCTCTTCCCCACTATTTGAGACTCGTCTGCTGCAATTTTCAGGACTCACCCTATTAGCTGTGCCAACAAGTGGAACAGTCTTCCCGCTTATATTCTTGTTGGGTGAAGTCTTGATCTTGGGAGGAAATTTTAAATTTTTGGTCATATTTTCCTCACTTTTCTTTCCAGCACATGTCTCATTGTTGTTATTTAGGCTATTAATGAACTCCTGGAAGAGAGGTGTCTGCAACTTCTTCAGATCAAGGGCCTGTCCTCGTGAAAAGAAAATGTTCTCGATTATAAATCTCATCAAGTAAGACATGTGAAGCCATTTTCATGACCAAATGAGACCAAGAAGATGGAAAATCAAGATTAACTTTAAATCTATTATCCACAAAAGAAAAGAGAATGCAAGAGAAATAAACAGGTTACTAAGTGTCTACCTTCTCATCCAGAAAAGCTCTTATTTTTGACTCTGTAACTTCATCATCATCTTCAGGAACTAACTTGCAAGGAAATGTAAAATCCTTTTCCCCTTTTCTAGTGCATGAAACATCGATGAAAGATTCACTTAAGTCATTGAAGTCCATTTTTTTGTGCTTTAAATTGATATCAAACTCATTTGACCAGTCATCAAAGGGCTCAGATATTGGGTTGAAACTCTGGAGAATCAAAGCACCAAAGTTACCAACAAATACCAATAGATACTATCTTAATTATATGTAAGCATTTTATAATATCTCTCACATGACTCTAAATTGCGACTTACTGATCCAACAACTGGAAAATCATCTTTATCGTCCAACCGGCACATATCACTACTAGTACTCATGTCCCATATTGGTCTCACAGAAGATAGCTTTCCACGAAAGAAAGTAGAGCATCTTCCGCTGCTGCTACCACTACCACAGCCACCTATGTCCAATCCCTCACAACAAGTTCTGTTGTCAACCACTAGAGTATTGCTGCAATAGAGCCTCTCCAAAGTCAAATATTGAAATTAACTGGTAGTCTAAAAGAAATTAGTGCTTGCTTACATGCTTTTCATGTACAATTTCGATGGCAGGGCTGCATCTTTTGTGGATTCCTGATATGGCAAGTGTGTCAGGGAAGAAATATTGTAAAAGCGGTAGGACATGAACTTTTTAAGATGACTAGCTTCCACATGGAGTGAACTAACCGCAAGTGCAGAGTGGTGTATTGGATGCATATCCTGAAATTCCTTGGTAACAAAAGCATGCTGCATGAAAGTTTTAATAGAAGTAAATAACATATGTGATAACAAATGATAACTTCAGGATCAACAGTACCTGGAGCAAATCAGATGAAGTGGGCCTCAGATTTGGTTCCCTGTAAAAAATTACATGTTAGACTCCCAGAAATCTGGCAAGGAGCACAAGAGAAGTAAAAAAACCAAGCAAAGAAGAAAAATGCACGAGCTAGGAGTCTTGAAAAAGATGTATATTTTTAAGGCATTCACATGCCCAATTGTCAATACTAGTAGCTTGTTAATCCAGTAAATGTACTTGAAAATAGTTTTCATGTCACTCTTTTTCTTTGAATTTTTTTAATATTTATATTTTTGCAGCTTTAACAAATTATTAGCACACAATTAATGTAATGAGAATTTTGCAGTCTTCACATGGCAGCCTGTGGAGATCCTTGGTTTTTGCAACAAGTTCACTATGAACCAAAATTAACTTTGTTTCCATCTGGTATTCGACAGGCATTAACAGAGAAGAGTCTAATTATGCACAAATTAGTCTGGTTGACCAATTTCCCCTGGAGCAGCATCAAGAAAATAACTTTGAAGAATAACTCCAGAAAATAAATGGAATAAAAATGCCAAACCATCAAGAATGCAAAAAGAAAGAGCGTACTTCTGTAAGCATTTCAAAAGAAAATCCTTTGCCTCCAAAGAAAGATGTTCTGGTATAGGAGGATGCGATTTGGTTGTTCCAATGTGGAAAAGAGCAGCAACCTGGATCATAATTCAGTTTTTACCAGAGAAGGAATGGTAAAGGTATAATTGGGCAGTTTATGCACCCAATCAAATTTCATCAGGACAGTGGGAAAAGCGTACCTCTTGATATTGCTGACTCCAGGGAGGCTTACCTGTAGCCATCTCTATGACAGTGCAACCAACACTCCATATATCAGCTGAGCTGAGAAAGTTGATAATCTTTCAGAAATTATATCTAATCCAAGCACAAGTGCATCATTATAGGGAAAAGAGTAACGGAAGTTCAAATTAGCAATCACAATGCTGTTCATGTTGGTAAATGGGATCATATCCCTAGAAAACACATGCTTGCAATTACATCTGAAAAGGCAGAGAAAATTATAAAAAAGTACAGGAATAGGAATAAAAATCATGAATTAGTTATTAATATAATTTGTGGCTTCAAGCTTTAGTAATCTGTTAGACCAATTAAAATGAAGTTCACACTAGTTTCATATTGCAGTTGGCAGCTCAATTTTGCCCAACAAAATCAACTAGCATCTTTTGATGTTACAAAAAGAACCTGCTAGCAAAAGAGA
Organism: Musa acuminata AAA Group; assembly: GCF_036884655.1. Classification (NCBI taxonomy): domain Eukaryota; kingdom Viridiplantae; phylum Streptophyta; class Magnoliopsida; order Zingiberales; family Musaceae; genus Musa; species Musa acuminata. Next base: position 34,993,745 of record NC_088346.1, on the reverse strand, counting down.
ATTAGGAAAATAATAGATAAAAACAAAATTTAGTCCTATCATGCAAGATCAAAACTGTGCTTCTGGAATTACTAGCAGTACACTGACTGAATATAGAATTGACAACAATTTTAAGGTTAATGTCCATTTAAGGACAGATTGGTAGAGAACCAATATGCAGAAGAAATGCAAGAACCAAGCAGGCCTTCTACCAGAAAAATTGCAGGAGGAAATTAGATAGCAAAAAATTAATGCGTAACTGTGTATAATATGTACCAAAATAGTTAGTAGTATAATCTTTTAAGCAATAATGCAAGAAAACAGAAAAGAGAAGCTTAAAATACAAACACCCCTTCCAAAATACAAATCTAACTACTTTGCCATAATTATGCCTGTTCTAAAATGTCTCATTTAATCAGGTTATAACCATGACAAACCCAAATGCTCATCTAATATGAAGAATAATGATCCCAAACATGGATATAATGAAATCCATTACTACTGTACAAGCAACTTCGCGAAACTACTTTACATGCTATACAGGTTGGTTTCAAGGCATAAACAGATGCCAAACATGAGAATATTGTGGCTCAGCTATGTAGGTTGGTTTCAGAAACTCATTGGCATACATTCATTTGTTATTATTACACAGTTGTTCTACGATCATCCTGTTTTTTGCAACAGAACCAGATAGCTCTGCTGATAGTTAATGATAAATATAGACTTGTTCTGGCCAATATGCTTTCCATATTTGCCTTATATGTACAGGATTATACAGACTTACACAATGGCAGCAAAAGATCCATGTAGACAACCCAAACAGTTGAGACATTATGAATAGTTGTTGTTATTGTTGTTGTAGCACTAGGATTGTGAAAAGAATGTCATTTCCCACCCTGTACTTAGATCACCAATGCCATAAAATTTAGTTGCATGGTGCTGGTATTCATTAGTATCCATTTCAGATTATAGAAGAGAGAAAAATGATATTTGCATCCTGAATTATTTGATATTTATTATTAAAAAATAAAATCAAATATGATATTCACATCTAAACAAGTTTCAGAGAGAACATTCAAACAAAAGAGCAATCTCTGCCAAAATAATCAAACTCATGCAGAAAGGGGAAACACGATCATTAAGGCATTATCTCCAATATCTAAAGATATGGATTCTCATGAAGTAAAGTTAGTTATATGTATTTCATGTCCTTATTTTACACTCATATAATGCAAATATTGAATTAAGTTATCTACTTAAATGTGTAAACTCTGTTTACAGCAACCGATGAAATAACTTCAGTAATAATGTTTATTTAAATATTTCTCAAAACAATGTACAAGATAAGCTCAGCAAAAACTATTACCGTCCAGCATATATCTAATCATCTACACAAATTAAAGAGGAAACAGGTTTTGTTAATTTCTTCAGAGCTAGGAAAAGGAAAAAAAAATGGAGAAGCCAAAATGTTCTGGAAAAGCCAAAATTCTTCATGCAATGAAGTGAAAAAGGAAAAGGAATGTACATCTAGATATCTACTGATGCTAAAAAGAATAAGGTGGAAAAATTTTATGCTTACAAGCTATGCCCAGTCTGAAGAATTACTTCTGGTGCCATCCAGTATGGAGTACCCTTCATTGACTTGGCTGCATTCATAGTTGCCTAACAAAATTTTATGCTCATAAGTAAACAGTGAAATGGAAATAAGGTCTCACGACAGAAAAGAATATGAGAAGAACTTAGTGTGACTAAATACTTCTCCTGTGCTGGAACAGAGTTTATCTAGTGCAAACTAATTGTGAAAATTTTAAGGCTATTTCACAAACTCGGTAAGCGGGTATTTGCCTGATAGGTTCATATCTTGTAGGTAAAGGATGTACTAAAGAAGAATATAAGAGGCAAAACGAAAGAGATGTGAAAAAGTGAAAAAAAAAAGAAAAGATTAAACACTTATTTAAGTTGCAATTGTAGGAAAGAAAAGCCTAAAATGACTGACATTAACTGATCACGTCAAGATGCATTATAAAAATCCTTGACACATAATCTGATTACCAGCTGTTAAAACATATACTATTGGTTATGAGCATGATAGAATAATATAAATCATTTGGAAGTCTATTTACTGGTTCACTACAATGCATATCCAAGAGTAGAAGTTTGATGAGTTTAGAAATGTGTTGGTTTGAACAAAGAACGAGCACATAGAGCATTGTATTTGGCAGAACGACTTTAATAAAGAGTATCACAAAGAAGTTCTCTGTTTTTCTTTCATACCAGCTTTGCAACTTGCTTAGATGCCCCAAAATCTGCTAGTTTTATGCAACCCTTGTTATCCACGAGAATGTTTGCACCCTGAATTGGTAAGATTTAACTACTTTCAGACGAAAAGTTAAACAAAGCATTCGAGCCAAAAGTCAAGAAAAATGCCATTCCTTAATGTCCCTGTGTATGATTCCATTTTGATGAAGATACTCGAGCCCCTGCAAGAGCTGCTTGGTATACATTCTTATAACCTGTTTCAAAAAGGGGACAATGTTAGCAAGCATCAGCATTTGTATCATTCCCCTGACCAGTATAAAAAACAGAGTTACTTACAGCCTCTGGGAAGGACCCAAATTTTCCAAGTAATGACGAGATGGATCCACCTGGGACAAACTCCAGCAAAATGTTTAAGGTCTCGTCTTCCCTAGCTGTTCCCAGATATCTCTGTTACAAACCGGACAAGATCAAAAGGTACACCTAAATGAACAATACGAAGCAAGTAACTTCATCAAAAAAGGACTGGGTTGACATCAAATAACCTAAACAAAGTCACTCACCACAATATTTGGATGAGATAGGTTTCTAAGAAGATTTACTTCTTCCTCAAGCTCCTTTATATGAGCCTAACACCAAGTTAGGATAAACAAGAAATAAAAGAATCGTCAACAACAGAGTCAATGCTTTCTGAAATGGGAAAATGGGTTTTAACCAGACGAAAAGGGAATGATATGGAAAAATCGTAACTTGAGCTTTCTCCTTGGAAGCACCGCTAGTCCCCATCAAGACCTGCACACGAACACGCCCATGGATCAAGACGATCGCCAAATGAACGAAATCAAAGTTTCTAGGCATGACAACAGGAATTAACGAGCGCCTACCTGCTTCACCGCAAGAAGCTCCCCCGAATCGAGATTCATACCCATGTAGACATGGCCGAAGGCACCGCAACCGATGAGTTCACCCTTTCGCCAACGAATGGGGGGGATATCGTCCGCCGGAACCCGGTGCGGCGGCACCGGCGGAGGGAGTTTGGGAGTGGACCCTCCGAACCCTAGACCCAGCCCGATCCTGGACTTCCTAAGGCAAGATCCAATCCTTTCCGCGATCCTTCTGCCCCCGCCGCCGCCGTCCTCGATCCGATCAGGGCTCGGATGGAACACGAGGGATCTACGCACCGATCCGAAGAGGCCTTGCATCTTCGCTTCTGCCGCGGCTCTTCTACGACCGCACCTGGATGCTGCTTGTGCTGATGGATCTCAGGGCCGTGCTTTGGATCTCATCTGAGGAGAGGAGCGGACAGAGATGGAGATTCTAAGAGAAGCGAGAGAGGCGACGAGACGGGAATCGAAGAATACGCTGCTGTGCTCGGCAACGGCAGTGGGCAGAGGAAGAGAGCAGTTAGGAGCGGCTTTGTTAGTGGGGCGAATTTTTGGGGTCGACCTTTTTCAAATGCGATGTGATTTTTAGGTACCAAAATGCCCCTCATAGCCGTTACATGGATACAGGTTTAGCAATGGAATCGTTTTCTTTTATTTTTTTAAATGATTTTGCCCTATAGAATTATTTGTGAGCATATATTTATTTAATTATATTCACAAATTATACCAAGTCCCTTTAATAATATTGTCCTAATTGAAAGCTTGGGCCTCCAGTTAGCTCTAACTTCTCTTGTGGATTTTCACTATGTTCAATAATTGTTCCTTTTTTCTAAAAGAAAGAAAGAAAAAAAAAAAGGGGATATTTTCACCACTATTGGTCTGAGAATCTATATGCGAATTTTCAGGAGGATGGGTAATCTATAGTTCTTAAACGAGGCAAAGAACACTACATATTTATTTATTAAAAAATGTTTAAAGTTTATGGAGCTTATTTAGAAATTGAAAGCCTGGGGACATCAATTAATTTTCACGACAGGGCGATTAAACGAGTTTGGAGTGGAGGGGGATATGTGACATCAGAACCTTGGCCGTCAATTAATTTTTGGATTTGATCTCACCTTTGAGATCTGTGCGAGGGCATGCGGACGATGAGATCTCCGTCCAGTTGGTCATCATCCTCGCGCGGGAGAGAAGACGAGAAAAGAAACCCTCTGTCCAGCCCTGTGAGAAATCGTTATCGATCCAGCAAATAAACACATTACCTAAAATGATTCTGCCACTAATGTTAATGAATCTATATGTAACATTCAAAGCAGCAGCAGTCGTTCCTGAAACAAATAGAATATGACTATAATTACTTCGCATGAATGTTCAGTCCCTATAATAACTTCTGATTATGCACATCTTCTTACTCTAAAGAGGACTAATCATCACGACCTAATCTTCTACCAAGCCTCAGAATGTCACCCCAACGTACTCTTTTCAAGTTAATTACCAGTTACTGGCGATACTGCAGAGGCGGTTGCAAGAGGGCTTGGTGCAGCAATGCGGAGGGAAGAGACGATTCGAGAAACCAGCACAGCTTCATTACTGATCGCTCTCGTTGCTGCAACTTCTTCTAAGCGCTTCCATGTCAGTTCTCTCTTCTCCTGTGCTGCCTTCTCCTTTGTGTCATCTTGTTCAAATTTAAGCAAGCACTCGTTGAAAAGCTCTTGGTCTGCATCCAACAACAGTTTCCTCACATTCAGAGTTAGGCTTTGAACAGCCTGGTTCCAGTGGCTCCTGTTATTCCTCTCCAATGATGGGAAGATAATAGGCAGTACGACCTTCCGGTTCTGGATGATCAAGTTTCTTATGTGATCATTGTTCCATAGGAACAAAGCTCGCTCTGCTACCTGAACCAAGGGACAGTTTAATATAATTCTTAATCTACCAGGAATATTGCCAGCATATAACAAAAATGCTTATTCCCCTAAATTTTCTACTGGATGCAAGTTACACCTTTATAGAGGGTTCAAAATGCAGAATTGATTACAGCAACCCTAATTTATCTGGGCCCTAAGAGTATATATTTCAACTTCATCAAGATGGCATGCTGTGGAATAGAGATAATGATCACAACTTATCACAGAAACATCTATGTTCTCTGTTTGTTGAATGCTGAATTTGATTGTGAAAGTAGGAACGTGCATGAATATCGAAATCAATTTGGTAATTAACTAGTGTATAACTAAGAATGAAAAATAGCAAAGAACTTAAAACTGCCAAAAAAAAAAAAAAGTTGAAACCAGAATTTATTCCAATATAGCACTAGCGTAAGAGAGAATGAACATATGCTCTGGAGACCTACATAGTTAGAAGAGGTAAACTGATTAGTGTTAGTGATGCAAGGAGAGGTAACGGAATTCCTAAAAAGACTTTAATAAAAACTATAAATAAATATTTAAATATTCAACTTAACTAGACATATGACCTTTCGTAGATTTCAATATTGATAAAAATATCCATGTAGCCGGCCTAAAGAGTAGGGGCTTAGAACTTTATTGTTGTTTTTATTATTGTATGGCACTAGCATAACACCCAAAATATAAACAATGAAAAAGAATTTCCCAACTTCAAGATTGCCAGAAGAGTGGCAGTCGTTTCCAATTTTCAACATATTTCCTATTCAACATCATATCCAATACACTTTTAGTATAATCCGGTCGATCTACTGCCCGTAGTTCAAACTTTAAACAGGAAGGATTTACTTTGAAACAAAGAATTGAAGGCTGCTGATAGTACCAAATGGTAGGAAGGGAAGTAAGTAACAGAAAGTAATTTGTTGCAAAATCATGTTCTCGTAATTTAATTCCTTGAATCCAGGGAGAAATGTAGGTTAACTGTGGAGCAAGATAATAAAGAAACTCAAGAATAACACTTCTGTAAACTGTAACTTTCCAAACTTCTAACTACAGTCAATGATGGAATCAAGGATCAAAATATTCATAACTAAAGCTAATTGAATAGCTTTTAGAATTTAGAAATTCGTAATATGTTTTATTCTGGGTCCACAAGTGTGATTGTCATCCTCGACAGAAAATAAAGATCTCAGGTAAATGATCTCAGACTCTCCTTGACAGAAAATAAAGATTGCCATCAGGCAAATGATCTCAGACTCTCTTTGACCACTCATTCTCTGCATTGTGGCATATTTCAGAAACCATAATCTCTTAAATCTGACAGATCTTTTAGCAATCTAAACATCCCAAGGATTTCTCACCTCCAAGGGTTTTCACATATGATAATCCAATTCCTTAACTTAATAGGTTTGTCAGTGTTATCTATGTTTGAGTCAATTCCATCTCTTTCAGTAGAAGAGTATGCCTAGCGCATGACACTCTTGCCAATGTAAGGCCTGCAGAGGGTCAACATATGCAGCATTACCCCCACAAAAGACACTTGATTTGACTAATTAAAGCAAATGCAAATTATCAATCCATTATCCTAATTCAACCATCATTTTTTCATATATCATTTCATTATACAGAACCTCCACATATAGCACCAGTAAACCAGTTAACAACTTTGACACTATATTCCAATGTCGGCAGTAGCAGATAATTTATCAGCATCACTGCAATAGTTTAAACCAAATATCATGTTTAGAGGGTATCACGGAGTAAAATTTGTTATAGGAATAGCACTAACCTTACTAAAACAGTGTATCTACCATTATAGCATGAACAGGTATATTCATGTTATGAAATAAGATTGCAACATCCTAGCACATGCTCTTAACAGATACTTATGCAAAGTTTAGATCCCTCTTAGTGCAAATGAACTACAAATCATGAACCCCTTTTTGTTTTATAAAATTTCCTTTTTTTTTTTCCTCTCTCCACTCTTCATGATGCAGTTGGCTTTTCATGGCCTTTTTTCCCCTCAACACATTAATTACTCTTGGTGTATGGTGTTCTAAAAAAGTCCCTATTTTCCAATCTATTTGAGATAAATGGCTTTGAAATCCTTGGCTTTCCAGGAAGAATGAATCTCTCACCATAGATCTCGCTCCAGGGTTCTATTTTCACTTTGCAATATTTAATGGTTGAAACCACATCAATTTTAATCGAGGTTAATCACATTTTACAATTAAGTCTTGAGCATTGCTCTGTCCAAAAGCAATGTACACCAATGCAAATTCAGAGAAATATTAATTTGCATGATGTTAACTCATCAGACTTCTTGGCTCTAAGAATGAGCACACCAAAAACGCAACCGTTATTTGGAGCATAAGTATCTATGGTTTCAGAGATAGTCAGCGGAACCAATTATCACAACAAAAATGGAGTACCTGGAAATGTGAGCTGTTTAAACAGCGTCCAATCTGTCGGAACAAGGGCACCATGCACCTCTGAAACTCTGCCACCTGCGTCAACTCCAACACCTCCTCGAGTTCACCAAGAAACATGACCTCTTTCGAGCTATTTGTTATTGGCCAGTACTTCAACAATCCTCTGATCACCGTATCTGCCAGCTTATAGTCCTTCTCCACAAACTGTGTGATACAGTATGACAGCTGCTGGTGGTATAGAACGACGCACTTGGGCTTATGAAGCGGTATCAGAACACGAACCAGGAACAGCTTGTGCTCTTCCTTCAGCGGCAAAGCAAACCCGTTTATGATGCTCCCTAAGATCTCCAGCAGCTCGGCAATCCCATTGTGCTTCTCGGACTCAAAGATGAACTGGTAGAAGATGTTGTTGATGACCTTCCTGATAAAGGGTCGGTGTACCATGAATTTGCCATACACCCTGTGGAGTATGGTCTTGAGATACTCCCTCTCCCTCTGGTCCTCGGAGTCGAACAGGTCGAGCAGCTGCAGCACGAAGGAGTGATCGATGTAGCGCTTGGCGAGCTTCGCGTGGGTGTCCGGCGACGTCACGAAGCGCAGCAGGAACTCGTAGACGACCTGAAGGTGGGGCCAGGCGGGCTCCATCTCGGGCTCCTCCTCCTCGCCGTCGAACCCGTCGGGGCTGCGGTGGCGCTCCACGTTAGACGACGGTAAGGCGCGAAACAGGTTGGCGGCCAACATCCGCGTGGCCTCCTGCATGGCGGCCTCGCTGAACTTGGCGCCGCCGGAGACGACGTAGTCCACGAGCTCCAGCAGCGTCTGCCGCTTCACTTCCTTCTCCCTGAGGTTCCGGTCGGGGTCGCCGAAGTCGAGGACGACGCAGCACATGGCCAGCTTCTTGAGGAAGAGGCCGGGCTTCTCGGAGCTCGGGACGTCGCGGAAGCTGGGGAGCGGCTCGTAGGCGAGGAGGGAGAGGGCGAAGGAGTCGGCGTCTGCGGCGTGGCCGTTGCCGACCGCGTCGGCGGGTTGCGTTCCGGGAAATTTCTTGGCAGGATTCGAGGATGCTCTCGCGGACGACGAGGTGAGGGAGGGGTCGGCGGCAGCGGCGGAGGATTTGGAGGAGGGTTTGCGGGGCAGCTTGTTGAGGATCTGCTTGATCATATTATCCTTTCTTGTAAAAATTCCGGCCCCAAGAAACCGAAAGAAAGCAAGAAAGGAGGAAGACAAAACCCTAATAAAGAAAATGAAATCGGTGGGTGGAGGGGAGAGGAAATGGAGGTGATATAGGAGGAGTTGGGGCGGAGGAGAAGTATTGCAGTTGCTACTTCCCAATTCAAAACACACTTGGCTGGTAGTCCGTCTTCTTTTCTAGTCGTGCAGACAGGGTTGTTTAGGCAACTAATAATAGCAGTTGGTGGCAGAGAAACGGAAGCAGGCGGGCAGACCAGTGCTATTGTCAAGTAAATGGAGCGAGCGAGCGAGAGAGAGAGAGAGAGAGAGAGAGAGAGGGTCTGGGGAGCAGGGACAAGGGGCGGCTGCGGCCGAGTACGGGAAAGGTGGGTTGACACGTGCGGACGGGGGCGAGGGATGCAAACCAAAGCATGCGAGGGAGAAGAAGACAACCACCCCGTTCTCCGGTTCGGTTGCACGTGCGAAGTAGCTGAGCAGGAAACTTATGGGCCGGACTTGACGTGAAAAGGACGTTTGGTGTTGCGGATCAGTTATTAGTACAGTTAAATTGTGATAAGTCTGTTTAATATCATATATTTCCATTGGGTTGGTTCGTAAGAAACGATTCCGTCACACTTAATTTGAATATAAATCTATCGATTAAACTAGATGACACCTTCACATAATTATAAAACTAAAAATTTTGAATTAGTTAAGATTAAGATTGAATATATAAAATGTAAATTTAATATATTTTAATATTTAAACGTTTTAAAAATCTTAAACGATGAAAATATTAATGAAGATTTTATTTATAAAATAAAAATTAAGTGATTAAAAGTAAACCTATTTATTTTTAAAAATTATAAAATAATTATTAGACCGTCAGTATTTTATGAATTCAATTATTGGACGATTAAAAAATATTATAAATAAAAAATTTACATCACCAAAATAAAAAATATTAAGGTGAATGCATAAAGTTATTAAAAAACATATTTTCATTGATAAACAATTAAGTGTAACTCCAATTGAGTATATAATAAGTAAGAATTATTCAAAATAATAAGAACATATACTAAAGAGACGTAAAAAGAGAAATCTAAGAAGACTTCACTTAAAAATGTAAATAAAAGATTGAGTTCACTTAATGTAATCAAAGATATTACTTGTACAAGACTCAACGATAATATATATATATATATATATATATATATATATAGTTGATCCCAAATAATTAGGGAGGAATTAGAACTTATTACTATTGTTGTTGCAGTATAGCTGGCCTATCATCAGTGATACTCCTGGCAGTGAAAATTACTGTGTGCTCAGAAGAAAATTTTCTGAACCAGAACTGAATTAGTGAAAATATTATATTATTAAGTTCTTGCCGCAACAGGACTTGATGCATCAAAATATTTACTCAAATTAATTGCTTAATCTGTGGCAAGAATGAAGTGTGTAACAATCCAAATCCCATCTGGCAGCCAGCTGAATTGAGAAAGGGTGTAGCAGCAGTCTCATTGCCAGGGCCGTGGCAAGATCATCCACTTTGTGCTCTTCCCGAGTCTTAAAACTAGACTATGGTGTCTCACAGCCTCCTGCCAAAGAGAAGATGAAAACAACAGCAATGAAAAATGTGTGTGTAAATGGAATTAGAGGGTAGGCTTTAGGGTTTAAGTAAAGACAGGACAACTTTCTTCCGTCTCATGTGATTGATATGAATTTAGAACATCTCCTTGATGCTCTGAGCAAAAGCGAAAGAAAGATGAAAAGATTCCTACTACAGACAGTATTGCATCTTCAGATTTAGTGATCCATGTTTAGGCTTATTCAAGTGCAAACAGTCTGACCAGAAGAGGCCTTGTACAGAGACCAATCAAATCAGCACGAAAATGCATAGAATCACCATAATTCTGTTGCTACTTGTGCAAGTTACTTAGCAAGAGAATAATTTATTCAAGATAAATCACAAAAGAATGACAAAGTCTCTATTTCTTAGCATGCCATTGAAACACCTATATTTGGGACTTGTAAACTTGATGATGATGATGATGATGTTGGAAGAGGCCAATGATTCACTCGCTTGCTCTCTCTCAGGTGACAATATTGTTTTCTGATTTCCGTACTAGTAGTTTAGGTTGACAAAAGGAGATACCTATGCAGAGGTCAGTAAGAACCTGATACTTCATAGTCACTTTGAAGTAGGTGAGAGACTGATTCCCTTGTTTCTATCTCAGACGACATTTTCTGTAATTTTCTCTGTTACTCATTGAGGCTGAAACAAAGACATCCTCCTCACTAGATTTTCAAAGAGACAAGAAAACTAACAGAGCCTTCCACAATTTCTGCCGAGTTACTTTATTGATGATTAAAGATAACTTAGAGCGCACCCTTTTTCTTCACAGTCAGCAAAAACCCTCCATCAGAAAGAAATATATAGATTTCATTGTCCTGAAGGACTCTTTAAAAATAGTTCCCAAATAGCTATATGGTACCTAATTAGTCTCAACAAGAATGAGAAGTCTGAAATGTAGCATCCAAATTAAGGCAACTACACACCGGACAAACGATATAATAGCTTAATTCTGCCTTGGAAAGATATATTAAGACATTGCTTCTCAGTGTTCGAACATTCAATCCTTCCCTCACCATGTAGTCGTTGATGGGAAATTGACAAGATGTAGTGATGCTATCTACCATCCCTAAATCCCTCATCTTTACCCTTTCACCTTTCCGGCGAGACCCTCGAGGAAATCCACGCATAATGAAATTTTGCACACCCCAATCTCCAACATTCCAGCAAAACACGATTCAATTCCTAATCTTCCACGGTGCCAAATTATTCGGATGCAGTACGTGAATGCTTTTGAGCTACATTAATAAAGGTGGCACAAATAGGGGACACTCCCTTGTGCAAATCTTATTCTCACGGTGCCAAATTAATCTAAGATAAATTCCTAGAAAAAGTCTTTATTTTTTTAAAATTCTCACCTCACACTCCTATTTTCAAAAATTTTGATACAACATTCTAACTTTTGAGAAAGATCATTTTATCCTTGTAGAATTAGTTGGGTTCACTTTAGGATTAAAGTGGGTACGAAATCGATTTTAGTTGAACCGATTCCATTTACCCGTTACTCGTTAATCGAATGTCACCTTTGATATATCTCATCGCATCCTCTCCATCATCGATTAGGAAAAAATCATATTCCAGTGTTTCAGTACTACCAAGTGTTTCAATGTCGTCGAGGGTTCCAACGTTATGATAACATCTCAGTTCGAACAAAGGAGTTTTCTAGGGTTATGACATCTTTCCGGTTCTCACATAGAGTTTTCCCCTCAAGTATTCGTCTTTGATAGTTTAGTATTGTGATAACTATTTGAATTTCATATTTATGGACCAATTTATAGTTTAGTAAATTCTATTAGATTTATGGTTTGATTACATATATGGATTAAAAAAAAAAACCTAAATTCCTAGTTGGAACTGAGAAGCTGATCTTGGATGGATTTGCTTGATCTTTACTATTCTAGTTTCAGTTAGCTATCAAAGACTTTATGACACCAATAAAGTTTGGTTGTGAACCTGGAGGGAAGAAAAATGTAGAGAAATAAATGTCATCTACTAAATTCTTACCAGTTTGGTTGTATATCATTCCTCCTCTAGCTTAATATATCTTGTCCAAATTATATATTTCTGCCTCAACTAACATCTTTCAACATTTGTTTCTTAGTTGTAGAATTTCCATAGCATGATTTTCACGAAGCTAAAGATGAATTTGGACATAGTATTATTATTGAGTTTCTCAATTCATAAACGATTTGTTGCATGGCATGAATATTGGAGTAATCATCAGATTTTTGAAAATCATACTTGAGGAATATTGCAATCTTAAAGGGTTCCATTATTTTTTGGGTCCCGTTGAAAAATAACGTAATAATGAATTTGTGCACTTATTGACCTCCTTTTTCTATTGTCGGGCTTTTTAGTGACCTATTATTGAAATTAACAGTTCTATTTTATTTTAATTTTAATCAATTAATGATTGTTGTTGTTGTTTATAAGATCTACATTTATATTCATCTTTAGTGAATTCTCAAGTCTAATCCCTATACGCATAGAAATGCCAAAGTTAGTCTCAAGAATGTTGATTTGAGCATAGATGGGTTCTTGCAAACTTATTTCATAATTAGTTTGCTTTAATTTATCATTAATAATTTATTAATTTTATCTTTGCAATTCTATCTATTTGTAAACCTAGAGTAGCACATTTGAAGAAAAGAAGAACCAAAGCCCATCTAGTTGGATGGTTACTAGTTATAGCTTTATTGAGCATATCTGTCACTTCTTTAGGGCACTCTAAGTGTATTGGAAAAAAAAACTTGATCTCCCTATCACCATAAAAGTGTCATTTATATATTATAAGACATATAACATTTGGCTATGTCCTGGATGCTCTTGATATAGTCGTATCTCATGGATTATTATTGGTAATTCTAGAACGATGGGATGAAAACGATAAGTTTCTAGTCAATGGAGTTCAATTATCATTTTTGATATCTGATATTTTTCTTCTATATAATTTATCAAATATTAGAAAAGTAATTAAGATAAATGCAGTTACAATCTGGTATGTTGCTCAGAAGTATCTTCCATTTGTAGGGCCAACCCATGGGGAATTGACAAAGCTGATTATTTCATTGCATTCATGTGAAGATATATCAACTGACTTTTGCTGGATGTACATATGCATTTATATGTATATTATTTTGTTAAAGTAATTATGGGATGTCACCGTCATGCATCAGTAATTGATAATCTGAAAATTTTGAATAAGTTTAATTGAGTGACATCAGTTTATTTTATTATTTTTTAAAAAATTTCAATAATCGAAGAAAGAATTCAAATATTCAAGCAAAATAAGATTTATTATGTCAGCTATTTAAGAGGCCACCTACCTGTATTATAGGTTAGTTATGTAGACATATTTACTTAATGAAATATTATATTAGTAATTTTTTTATAATAAAAATTGATCGTCAAGGGAAGTAGAATCTCTAAGATTATGAAAATGATAAATTCTTATATTACATTAGAAAGTAATCGATAAAATATTATCAAAAATATCATTTGAACAAGTAAGTTTTTTTAAATTCAGATTTATAATTGTAGTCTGTTTTACAAAATTATCCTAATGATGGCTTTTTGTTATTTGTAGATGATTAAAAAGTTATATCATTTGCCAACTATTGAGGTATCAATTATTAAAAAGTTATATCCTTTGCCAACTATTTGTTGAATCTCGGATTTTGATAATGAAGTCAATTGTCATTTGTTGTCTAATCTATGTGTTGAGATAAGTGTGCAGGATTAACTACGATGAAAGTAAGACATGCAACAGGAGTTATGCCGAAGTCATGACAATGATCGCGTTGGGAGTTCAAGAGCTCGACGGAAGTTCGGACAGTCATCGGAGGTTCTGCGGGAACAAATCCGAGAAGTCCAGAAGCTTGCCAAAGAAGCTCGTCGGAACTTGCCAAGTGGATCGTCGCAAGTCCAGGAGTTTGCCGGAAGTCCGCAGGAGCATCACCGAGGGTTCATCGGATGATCGACGGAAGTTTGCCGGAAACTCGCCAAAAGAAGCGATTGACGCACCGGAGCAAGCTGTAGAAATTGTCTTAGGATTTATCGTAGTTAGCACTAATGATTAAGTTAAAAATGGGAGGTGATCCCATTAGCTTAATCTTGGGGCAATTGGGCCCATGAAAAACTTAAATTGGGCCGAATGGATCAACCCATTCGGACCCTGGTTGCTGTGGGAGGTGCAACCGCCCAAGCCAGGAGGTAGCACCGCCTGGGCTAAGTCTCCCAAGGAGACTGGGCAGTGCAACCGCCCCAACCAGGAGGTGCAACCGCCTGGGCTCAATCACCGAGCGAGACTGGGCGGTGCAACCTCTCCTGACAAGAGGTGGCACCGCTTGAGCTCAAGTTTCGAGCTCTGCCAGGCGGTGCAACCGCCCTAGTCAGGAGCTGCAACCGCCTGAGCTCAGTCTTCGAGCTCTGGCAGAGAGGTGCAACCGCCCTTGACAGAGGTGGCACCGCCCAGAGGCTCAGTCTTCGAGCTCTGCCAGGCGGTGCAACCGCCCCAGTAAGGAGGTGCAACCGCCTGATCCCGAAATTCCGGGAATTGACAGTTTTGAGCTCCAAATTTGTACTGGGTTGGGGCCTATAAATACCCCACCCATTCAGCACTGAAAGGTAGCAACTTACACTCGAAATCTTGATATCTTTCTGTGATTCTTAGAGCTCAAAACTATTGTAAAGACCAAAAGTTCTCCTCCTTCTATTCTTCAATGTTTGAGTTGTAAAGAGAGGAGAGAAAACTTCTGTAAGGGTTGTCTCCTAAGCCCGTCAAAAGGAGTGAATCTATAAAAGGGTGGTTGACTTTCGCCTATTGAAGGAAGGCCTCTAGTTGACGTCAGTGACCTCGTCGGTGGAGGAAGCCAAAAGTGGAGTAGGTCAAGATTGACCGAACCACTCTAAATCTCGGTTTGCATTTCCTTTGAGCATTTTACCTTCACTGCAAACTTCTCAATAGCTTACTGCCTTCTGTAATTTTACGAACGAGTTTCTAAGTTCAGAACTTTCCGAATCTGCGTTTAGACGTAAATCGGCTTTTTTCGTACGATCATCATATTTCAGTTTACATTTACGTTTTGATTTCAATCATAATTGTTTACTGCCTTCTGCGATCTTACGAATAAGTTTCTAAGTTCAAAACTTTCTAAATCTGCGTTTAGATGTAAATCGGTTTTTATCATACGAACGTCGCATTTCAGTTTGTGCTTGTATTATGCTTTCAATTATAAACTGCAAACTACCTTCATAGATCTACTTTAACGTTATCTCGCTTAATCTCAAGTTAAAGTAATCTTAGAATCGGCTTTCACATCGAAATCGTTTTAATCTCAACAAACGCAGCTTTCGTTTTAATCGCTGAAAAATTTCTGCTGCACTAATTCACCCCCCTCTTAGTGCTCTTGATCCTAACAATTGGTATCAGAGCTCGGTTAACTCTCAAACGGATTAAAACCCAAGAGAGATGGCTTACGCCGGAAACCAAGAGGGCCATTCTATTACACGTCCACCCATGTTTAATGGGACAGACTACACCTATTGGAAGACCCGAATGAGGATCTTTCTTATTTCTATGGACTTTGAACTTTGGAATCTTGTCGAGAATGGTTTTTCGAAGTCTTCTCTTCCAATGATCGATTGGAATGATTTGGAGAAGAAGGCTTTCGCTCTTAATGCAAAGGCTATGAATGCCTTATTTTATGCACTTGATAAAAACGAGTTTAATCGTGTTTCGATTTGTGAAACCGCATTTGATATTTGGCACACACTCGAAGTGACTAATGAAGGCACAAGTAGAGTGAAAGAGTCAAAAATCAATCTTTTGTTACACTCTTTCGAACTTTTCCGGATGAAACCGAGTGAGACTATTGGCGACATGTTTACCCGTTTCACGGATGTCGTCAATGGTCTAAAAGGACTTGGAAAAAGTTTTTCGGATTTTGAGCTCGTAAATAAGATTCTAAGATCCCTTCCTAAGAGTTGGGATCCTAAAGTCACTGCTATTCAAGAGGCGAAAGATCTAAACAACTTCCCTCTTGAAGAACTAATTGGGTCATTAATGACCTACGAGATGACTTGCAAAGCTCATGAAGAGCAAGAAGACATCCTTCCAAAGAACAGGAAGGATATGACACTTAGAACTTTGGAAGACCACTTGAAAGAAAACTCAAGTGATGAGGACTATGACGATGACTTGGCACTTCTAACAAGAAAATTTAAAAAATTCATTAAAAGAAACAAGATTAAGAATGACACTAAAAATAAACTTGAACCCAAGAAGGACTAAGTTATTTGCTATGAGTGCAAAAAGCCGGGACACTACAAGAGTGATTGTCCCGAAGCCAAAAAGAAAACAATAAAGAAGAAGGCGCTCAAAGCAACATGGGATGATTCGAGCGCGTCCAAAGAAGAGGAGTCCAACACCGAGCAAGTTGCTCATTATGCCTTAATGGCCATCGGAGAGGAGGTAACAAATTTATTAGATGCAGATTTATCTTTCAATGAATTATTAAATGCCTTCCATGACTTATTTGATGAATGCAAGATTTGTTGAATCTCGGATTTTGATGATGAAGTCAATTGTCATTTGTTATCTAATCTATGTGTTGAGATAAGTGTGCAGGATTAACTACGATGAGATTAAGACAAGCAGCAGGAGTTGCCCCGGAGTCAAGATCATGATCACGTTGGGAGTTCGAGAGTTCGACGGAAGTTCGGACGGTCGTCGGAGGTTCAGAGAGAACAGATCCGAGAAGTCCAGAAGCTTGCCAAGCGAAGCTCGTCGGAACTCGCCAAGTGGATCGTCGCAAAGTCCAGGAGTATGCCGGATGTCCGCAGAAGGATCACCGAGGGTTATCGGTTGATCGACGGAAGTTGGCCGGAAACTCGCCGGAAGAAGCGATTGACGCATCGGAGCAAGCTGCAGAAGTTGTCTTAGAGATAATCGTAGTTAGCACAATGATTAAGCATGAAAATGGGAGGTGATCCCATTAGCTTAATCTTGGGGCAATTGGGCCCCTGAAAAGATTCAAAGTGGGTCGAATGGAGTGAACCATTCGGACCCTGATTGCACCAGGAGGTGCAACCGCCCCAGCCAGGAGGTGCAACCGCCAGGGTTGCAAGGCTGGGAGGTGCAACCGCTCCAGCCAAGAGGTTGCACCGCCAGAGCTCAAGTTCCGAGCTCTGCCAGGCGATGCAACCACCAAGCTCAGTCTTCGAGCTTTGGCAGAGTGGTGCATCAGCCTGAGCTCAGTCTCGAGCTTTGCCAGGTGATGAATTCACCAAGCTCAGTCTTCGAGCTATGGCAGAATGGTGCATCAGCTTGAGCTCAGTTTGGAGCTCTGCCAAGTGATGCAACCACCGAGCTCAGATTTCGAGCTCTGCCAGGTGATGCAACCACCAAGCTCAGTCTTCGAGCTCTGCCAGGTGATGCAACCATCGAGCTCAGTCTTCGAGCTCTGGCAGAGAAGAAGCAATCGGCAGAGCTCAGTCTTCGAGCTCTGCCAGGCGGTGCCACCTCTCCAGTCGAGAGGTGCAACCGCCTGATCCCAGAATTCTGGGATTTGATCGATTTGATCGTTTTGAGCTCGAATTTTGAATTGGGTTGGGGCCTATAAATACCCCACCCATTCAGCACTGAAAAGATACAGACCTATACCGAAATTGTGATCTTTTCTGTGATTCTAAAGAGCTCAAAAGTGTTGTAAAGCCTTGAGTCTCCTCCTTCTGTTCTTCAAGTTTTCAACTGTAAAGTGAGGAGAGAAAGGTCTGTAAAGGTTGTCTCCTAACCCTGTCAAAAGAAGAGAAACTGTAAGAGGGAAGTTTGGCCTTCGCCCATTGAAGGAAGGCAGCTAGTTGACGTCGGCAACCTCATCGGTGGAGGAAGCCAAAAGTGGAGTAGGTCAAGGCTGACCGAACCACTCTAAATCTCTGGTTTGCGTTTAATTTCGAGCACTTTATCATTACTGCAAACCTCCCTCATCACTACTGCTCTCTGCGCTTTCACGAACAAGTTCTAAGTGCTATTCTTCCAAATCTGGATTCAGACGTAAACTCGTATTTTCATACATTACAGTTTACGTTTACGTTTGATTCTGCAAATCTGTTTTCCGTGCTTTTACGAACGAGCTTCCTTGCAGTTTACGCTTACATTTTAATCCTATTAATAACTGCAATCTGTCCTCTACGATTTTACAAACGAGTTTCAACATTTAGACGTAAAACTGCATTCGGACGTAAATCGGCTTTCTTCGCTCAATCATCAGATTTCAGTTTACGTTTACGTCTTGATTTCAACTGCATACTGCCTTCTGCGAATATACAAACGAGTTTCAAAGTTTAGACGTAAATCTGCGTCTAGACGTAAAACTGCGTTTAGACGTAAAACTGCGTTTAGACGTAAATCTGCGTTTAGACGTAAAACTGCGTTTAGACGTAAAACTGCGTTTAGACGTAAATCTGCGTTTAGACGTAAAACTGCGTTTAGACGTAAAACTGCGTTTAGACGTAAATCTGCGTTTAGACGTAAATCTGCATTTAGACGTAAATCTGAGTTTAGACGCAAAACTGCACTTAGACGCAAAACTGCGCTTAGACGCAAAACTGCGCTTAGACGCAATCTGCGCTTAGACGCAAAACTGCGCTTAGACGCAATCTGCGCTTAGACGCAAACTGCACTTACATACAAACTGAGAATTTGCTTTTGCATCATAATAGTTTTTGAACAAACGCAGCTTTTGATTTTTAATTTATTATACGATTTCCGCTGCACTAATTCACCCCCCCCCTCTTAGTGCTCTCGATCCTAACAATTGGTATCAGAGCAAGGTTAACTCTCTAAAGGATTAAAACCCAAGAGAGATGGCATACGCCGGAAACCAAGAGGGGCATTCAATTACACGTCCACCCATGTTCAGTGGAACGGACTACACTTAC
Organism: Musa acuminata AAA Group; assembly: GCF_036884655.1. NCBI lineage: Eukaryota > Viridiplantae > Streptophyta > Magnoliopsida > Zingiberales > Musaceae > Musa > Musa acuminata. Next base: position 34,974,547 of record NC_088346.1, on the reverse strand, counting down.
TGGAAGACCCGAATGAGGATCTTTCTTATTTCTATGGATTTAGAACTGTGGAACCTTGTTGAAAATGGATTTTCAAAATCTTCTCTTCCAATGATCGATTGGAACGATTTGGAGAAGAAGGCTTTCGCTCTTAATGCAAAGGCTATGAATGCCTTATTTTGCGCTCTTGATAAAAACGAGTTTAATCGTGTTTCAACTTGCGAAACTGCTTTTGATATTTGGCACACACTTGAAGTGACCCACGAGGGCACAAGTAGAGTGAAAGAGTCAAAAATCAATCTGTTGCTGCATTCTTTTGAACTTTTTCGAATGAAACCGAGTGAAACCATTGGCGACATGTTCACCCGTTTCACGGATGTCGTCAACGGTTTAAAAGGTCTCGGAAAGAGCTTTTCGGATTTTGAGCTTGTTAATAAGATACTAAGATCCCTTCCTAAGAGTTGGGATCCTAAAGTCACCGCCATTCAAGAGGCAAAAGATCTGCAAAATTTCCCTCTTGAAGAACTAATCGGGTCATTAATGACCTACGAAATGACCTGCAAAGCTCATGAAGAGCAGGAAGACATCCTTCCAAAGAACAGGAAGGATATGGCACTTAAAACTTCTGAATGCCACTTGAGAGAAAACTCAAGTGATGAGGATTGTGACGATGACTTGACACTTTTGACAAGAAAGTTTAAAAAATTCTTCAAAAGAAACAAGTTCAAAAACGATGTAAAAAATAAACTTGAACCTAAGAAGGACCAAGTGATCTGCTATGAATGTAAAAAGCCGGGACATTACAAAAGTGATTGTCCCCAAGTCAAGAAAAGAACAACAAAGAAGAAGGCGCTCCAAGCAACATGGGATGATTCGAGCGCATCCGAGGAAGAAGAATCCAACACCGAGCAAGTTGCTCATTACGCCTTTATGGCCATCGAAGAGGAGGTAACGGATTTATTAGATGCTGATTTATCTTTCGATGAATTATTAAATGCCTTCCATGATTTATTTGATGAATGTAAAGTTATAAATAGAAAGTACAAGTTGCTAAAAAGGGTACATGATAATCTTACTTGTGAGTTTGATAAGTTAAAAGTCGAACATCATGATAGTTTAAACTCATGTATCAAATGTCATGATTTAGAAACTATACAAAAAGAAAACTTGCTGCTTAAGGACACCTTGAAGAAATTCGAGGTTGGTAGCAAGTCATTAAACATGATCCTTACAAACAAGGGTCATGCTCCCAAAAGAAGTGGGATTGGATTTGTGAGGAGTCCTCACCGAAATCCAACTACCTTTGTAAAAGGCCCCATCTTACATGTTCAAAACCAAACCAAGTGCAACTTCTGTTGCAAATCTGGACACAAGACACATTGTTGTCCATTCAAGAAAATAAGTCCAAACAAATTAATTTGGGTTCCTAAAGGAACCATGTTAAACTCTATGCAACATGATAGAAAATATAGATCTGTTTATGAGGCACCCAAAAGCAAATGGGTTCCTAAAGATCATCCGTTCCTATAAAAACATTAAAAGTCTAGGCCGGAGCAAGAAATAATGTTCTGCTCCTTAACTCTCAATGATCATAAACCAAGAATCAAAAAGGAACTCGCAACGCTTAAGTAACAAGTGGAAGCTATGAAATCACAAATACGATACAATTAGAAACTTATGATATCCAAATTCACATACCTCCCTGATCTTCAAAACCTGTTCATCTACGGATTAATTCTTGTAGAAACTAAACATGTCATGATCTTAAAAGGGACACCAAACAAACATTCGTATGCACGTTAAAAGATCTATCTTACAAAGAGCTTCTTCCTTAAATAAAAACTCATACGAAATCATGTAACAAACATCAATTGCTCTGAAACTCTTCTCAAAGCAAATTCTCCCAAATCAAATCATCCTAAGTACTCACCTGCTGCAGGCGGTGGCACCTCTCCAGCTGGCGGTTGCACCTCCAGCCTTCACGGGTTGCCAGAGGTTGCACCGCTCCAGCCAGAGGTGCAACCGCCAGCAGCTCTGCCCCCTTAAAATCACGCTAGGGCCGGCTAAGGAACCGACCCCAACTCACCCCCATTTCCTCCTCTACTCTTCTAAGACTCCTCCATTCCCACTTCACTCCTCTAAGCCTTCCAAATACCTCCCATTTCGGAGCAAAACATCAAGAATCCTTCCTTCTCTTGAAGATTTCACAAAGGTATTCTCTAAGAAGCTCTTAAATTCTGTTTTGTTCTTCATTTTCTTTAGCTCATCATCATCCCTTTAAAACAGCAGTAGTAATGGGATCTAGAAGATCCTCAAGGGACAAGGGAAAGAGGAGAGTAGTAGAAGAGTTTGATCTCACTCTTTTTGATTCCAAAAACAATGCTGAAAAATTTCTCTCCTTCGAACTAAGAAGCATCAATAAGGGAAAATATGTAGATCTGAATGAACTAAGAGATGTAGAGACTATCCATTGGTTTGCAAACCTAAATCTACTTCCCATTTTGCAGATCAACGAACCCATTTATCCTAGACTAGTTCGATTGTTTTACAACAACATGCAAAAAGATGATGAAGAAAGGATATCAACCTATCTCTTAGGACAACACATTTCAATCACTGATAGATTCATTTGTGATATAATAGGTATCCCCATGAAAAGCATAGGACTTTACTTCAAAGGATCATGGGATGAAAATACTATTGGAACATCTTACGTTGACGCCTTAGGAACAATCCTTGCCAATCCTAACATAGAATCTATTCCTAAAAGTTGTGAACATCTAATGCCTTTTAACACTAAGATACTTCATCATATCATGACTAGTATAATTCTTCCTAAGCAATATCATCATGATGAAGTGAGTCAATTGGAATTAGGAATTATGTACCTAATCATGAAAGAACGTGACATTTGTCTTGGCTATCTGATCCAACAAAACATGTTGGAATTATCCACAAAAGATATGATGCTCCCATATGGTGGAATTATTACTAGAATAATGAAAGCTTACGACATTCAAATACCACTAGAAGAAGAAGTAATGAAATCAGATAGATACAGCATAATAAACAAAAATCTGCTTCACCGACTAAGATGTCACTATAGAAACGGTAACTGGGTTAGAATGCCTAGAAGAACTAATCCCCCTGAACCTGAACCTGAACCAGAGCCGGAAACCCCAATCTTTAGGAGTACCCACTCTCCTCCAATCTGTCCCTTTGAGGAAACACATCCGGTTGAGCAAACTCACACATCATCCATCGAAGATATCGGGATTCGGATGGACCGATTTGAGCAACGACAAGAACGGCTTGAACTTCGACAAGATCAAATCCTAACCGAGCTACAACAAATCCATCGACAATTTGACTCTTTATTTAAGCACTTTAATCTTCCACCTCATGAATAAGCTTGTATAAACATCTGATGTTTTTGATATGACATGTTGTAAACTCCTTATGTTATTCATGAAGGACTTTGTCTTTATGGTTACCTGATATGCTACCCTGATATGGTTATCTTTTTCTGTGTAAGCATATTTGCAAACATCTCTCGTTGTTTATCTCGGTTTTTGCACTAAAACTAAAAAGGTTTAAAAGCCTATGCCTTGAAAATATGAAGCAACATACCAATGTAAGTTGATAAGTCAGCAGTATGACATTGATATGGTTGCTATTGCTAATATGATTGCTATCATGCCATGTATCAAACAAAAATTTGCATAATACGAGCTGATATCTTACCATGTGATGCAATGCTACACTTGCTGAAATAAAAATCCTGCTATGCAATATGATATAATGCTGCACTTGAAATAATTGTGTTACTACATCAAAATTATTTTTCGGATGTTATTACTATTACATGCCTTGACAAACGCTTGATCAAATAACATGTTGCAAATTATGTGACAAATATTTTTAACCAAATGCATGTAAAAAGTTCATTTTTCGGGTTGTATGCTAAAAATGGGATGTTCCCGTACACTCTTATGAAAACTCCTTGGAAAATGACTTTCCTCCGTCAAGCAAAAACAATAAAGAGATATATGTGTCATGACTTCCTTTATATGCTTGATCATGCTATCATGCTTTTTGTTGATGACAAAGGGGGAGAAAAATATGAATTGATAAACACTATGTCATAGCTGAACTGCCATAATCATATCTATGTCATAGTTGCAAATAGTTGAGTGATGCTATAAACAATGTTATGCCATCCTTGCATCACCAAGAGATATGTGAACATGTACTATAGTTTGCATCATATCTTGATTTGATATTGTGAAGAAAATGCAAACTTACTAGCAAATCTCAAATGTAAGCATCATGTAAAAAGTCCTTCGTTGCTTTATATGATTACATGATGAATGGTTACAAACACAATCATACAAACTTGTTGATGTATGTCATGCCTTGACATAATTCTTGAAGAGATACATCATGATAGGCATCATGATGGGAGCATTGATAAGTTTAACTGATCTAACTTATCAATGCGTCACTTGAATTCTTAGGTCTTGAATTCAAGGTTGACTTATCTCAACTATGGCATATAGATAGGGGGAGTTAAGGATAACTCCTTTATCAATTGATTGTCATCATCAAAAAGGGGGAGATTGTTGAATCTCGGATTTTGATGATGAAGTCAATTGTCATTTGTTATCTAATCTATGTGTTGAGATAAGTGTGCAGGATTAACTACGATGAGATTAAGACAAGCAGCAGGAGTTGCCCCGGAGTCAAGATCATGATCACGTTGGGAGTTCGAGAGTTCGACGGAAGTTCGGACGATCGTCGGAGGTTCAGAGAGAACAGATCCGAGAAGTCCAGAAGCTTGCCAAGCGAAGCTCGTCGGAACTCGCCAAGTGGATCGTCGCAAAGTCCAGGAGTATGCCGGATGTCCGCAGAAGGATCACCGAGGGTTATCGGTTGATCGACGGAAGTTGGCCGGAAACTCGCCGGAAGAAGCGATTGACGCATCGGAGCAAGCTGCAGAAGTTGTCTTAGAGATAATCGTAGTTAGCACAATGATTAAGCATGAAAATAGGAGGTGATCCCATTAGCTTAATCTTGGGGCAATTGGGCCCCTGAAAAGATTCAAAGTGGGTCGAATGGAGTGAACCATTCGGACCCTGATTGCACCAGGAGGTGCAACCGCCCCAGCCAGGAGGTGCAACCGCCTGGGCTGTGGGGTTGAGAGGTGCAACCGCCCCAGCCAGGAGGTGCAACCGCCTGAGCTGTGGGGCTGGGAGGTGCAACCGCCCCAGCCAGGAGGTGCAACCGCCAGGGTTGCAAGGCTGGGAGGTGCAACCGCTCCAGCCAAGAGGTTGCACCGCCAGAGCTCAAGTTCCGAGCTCTGCCAGGCGATGCAACCACCAAGCTCAGTCTTCGAGCTTTGGCAGAGTGGTGCATCAGCCTGAGCTCAGTCTCGAGCTTTGCCAGGTGATGAATTCACCAAGCTCAGTCTTCGAGCTATGGCAGAATGGTGCATCAGCTTGAGCTCAGTTTGGAGCTCTGCCAAGTGATGCAACCACCGAGCTCAGATTTCGAGCTCTGCCAGGTGATGCAACCACCAAGCTCAGTCTTCGAGCTCTGCCAGGTGATGCAACCATCGAGCTCAGTCTTCGAGCTCTGGCAGAGAAGAAGCAATCGGCAGAGCTCAGTCTTCGAGCTCTGCCAGGCGGTGCCACCTCTCCAGTCGAGAGGTGCAACCGCCTGATCCCAGAATTCTGGGATTTGATCGATTTGATCGTTTTGAGCTCGAATTTTGAATTGGGTTGGGGCCTATAAATACCCCACCCATTCAGCACTGAAAAGATACAGACCTATACCGAAATTGTGATCTTTTCTGTGATTCTAAAGAGCTCAAAAGTGTTGTAAAGCCTTGAGTCTCCTCCTTCTGTTCTTCAAGTTTTCAACTGTAAAGTGAGGAGAGAAAGGTCTGTAAAGGTTGTCTCCTAACCCTGTCAAAAGGAGAGAAACTGTAAGAGGAAAGTTTGGCCTTCGCCCATTGAAGGAAGGCAGCTAGTTGACGTCGGCAACCTCATCGGTGGAGGAAGCCAAAAGTGGAGTAGGTCAAGGCTGACCGAACCACTCTAAATCTCTGGTTTGCGTTTAATTTCGAGCACTTTATCATTACTACAAACCTCCCTCATCACTACTGCTCTCTGCGCTTTCACGAACAAGTTCTAAGTGCTGTTCTTCCAAATTTGGATTCAGACGTAAACTCGTATTTTCATACATTACAGTTTACGTTTACGTTTGATTCTGCAAATCTGTTTTCCGTGCTTTTACGAACGAGCTTCCTTGCAGTTTACGCTTACATTTTAATCCTATTAATAACTGCAATCTGTCCTCTACGATTTTACAAACGAGTTTCAACATTTAGACGTAAAACTGCATTCGGACGTAAATCGGCTTTCTTCGCTCAATCATCAGATTTCAGTTTACGTTTACGTCTTGATTTCAACTGCATACTGCCTTCTGCGAATATACAAACGAGTTTCAAAGTTTAGACGTAAATCTGCGTCTAGACGTAAAACTGCGTTTAGACGTAAAACTGCGTTTAGACGTAAATCTGCGTTTAGACGTAAAACTGCGTTTAGACGTAAAACTGCGTTTAGACGTAAATCTGCGTTTAGACGTAAAACTGCGTTTAGACGTAAAACTGCGTTTAGACGTAAATCTGCGTTTAGACGTAAATCTGCATTTAGACGTAAATCTGAGTTTAGACGCAAAACTGCACTTAGACGCAAAACTGCGCTTAGACGCAAAACTGCGCTTAGACGCAATCTGCGCTTAGACGCAAAACTGCGCTTAGACGCAATCTGCGCTTAGACGCAAACTGCACTTACATACAAACTGAGAATTTGCTTTTGCATCATAATAGTTTTTGAACAAACGCAGCTTTTGGTTTTTAATTTATTATACGATTTCCGCTGCACTAATTCACCCCCCCCCTCTTAGTGCTCTCGATCCTAACAAGATTATCAATAGAAAATATAAATTACTAAAAAAGAAGCATGATAGTCTTACTTGTGATTTTGATAAGTTAAAAACTGAATATCATGATTGTTTAGATCCATGAATCAAATGCCATGATCTAGAAACTCTCCAAAGAGAAAACTTGCTACTTAAAGACACCTTGAAGAAATTCGAGGTTGGTAGCAAGTCATTAAACATGATCCTTGCAAACAAGGGTCATGTTCCAAAAAAAGAGTGGAATTGGATTTGTGAGAAGTTCTCACCAAAATCCAACCACCTTCATAAAAGGCCCCATCTTACATGTTCAACACCAAACCAAATGCAACTTTTGTTGCAAACTTGGACACAAGACGCATTATTGTCCATTCAAGAAAATTAGTCCAAACAAATTGATTTGGGTTCCTAAAGGAACCATGATAAATGCTATGCAACATGATAAACAATGTAGATCTATTTGTGAGGCACCCAAAAGCAAATGGGTACCTAAAAATTATCCCTTCCTGTAAAAACATTAAAAACATAAAAATTTTAGGCTGGAGCAAGAAATAATATTCTGCTCCTTGATTCTCGATATTCATAACCCAAGATCCAAAAAGGAACTCGCAATGCTCTCTGGCCTTAATTACAGATGGAGATTATAAATCACAAATGCGACTTAGATACAACCTTATTTGACTTTTCAGAATTAGAAACATATGATTCCCAAATTCACATATCCCTTGGATTTTCGAACCCATCAATTTCATCCGTTCGTAACCTTCAAATCTAACTCTGTATCATGAAGTGACTAAGTCTGTCATGAACTTGCAAGACTTACCAACTTGAAGAAACTATCACAAACACGTGTACGACATTGAGAGTATGTGTTGAATCTCGGATTTTGATAATGAAGTCAATTGTCATTTGTTATCTAATCTATGTGTTGAGATAAGTGTGCAGGATTAACTATGATGAGAGTAAGACAAGCAGCAGGTGTTGCACCGGAGTCAAGATCATGATCACGTTGGGAGTTCGAGAGTTCGACGGAAGTTCGGACGGTCGTCGGAGGTTCAGCGAGAACAGATCCGAGAAGTCCAGAAGCTTGCCAAGCGAAGCTCGTCGGAACTCGCCAAGTGGATCGTCGCAAAGTCCAGGAGTATGCCGGATGTCCGTAGAAGGATCACCGAGGGTTTATCGGATGATCGACGGAAGTTGGCCGGAAACTCGCCGGAAGAAGCGATTGACGCATCGGAGCAAAGCTGCAGAAGTTGTCTTAGAGTTAATCGTAGTTAGCATGATGATTAAGCTTGAAAATGGGAGGTGATCCCATTAGCTTAATCTTGGGGCAATTGGGCCCCTGAAAAGATTCAAATTGGGCCGAATGGAGCGAACCATTCGGACCCTGATTGCACCAGGAGGTGCAACCGCCCCAGCCAGGAGGTGCAACCGCCAGGGCTGTGAGGTTGGGAGGTGCAACCGCCCCAGCCAGGAGGTGCAACCGCCAGGGCTGCAAGGCTGGGAGGTGCAACCGCCCCAGCCAAGAGGTGCAACCGCCCAGAGCTCAGTCTTCGAGCTAGACTGGGCGGTGCAACCTCCTCTGTCAAGAGGTAGCACCGCCAGAGCTCAAGTTTCGAGCTCTGCCAGGCGATGCAACCACCGAGCTCAGTCTTCGAGCTCTGGCAGAGAGGTGCATCAGCCTGAGCTCAGTCTCGAGCTCTGCCAGGTGATGCAACCACCGAGCTCAGTCTTCGAGCTCTGGCAGAGAGGTGCATCAGCCTGAGCTCAGTTTCGAGCTCTGCCAGGTGATGCAACCACCGAGCTCAGACTTCGAGCTCTGCCAGGCGGTGCAACCACCGAGCTCAGTCTTCGAGCTCTGCCAGGTGATGCAACCATCGAGCTCAGTCTTCGAGCTCTGGCAGAGAGGAGCAATCGCCTGAGCTCAGTCTTCGAGCTCTGCCAGGCGGTGCCACCTCTCCAGTCAAGAGGTGCAACCGCCTGATCCCAGAATTCTGGGATTTGATCGATTTGATCGTTTTGAGCTCCAAATTTGAACTGGGTTGGGGCCTATAAATACCCCACCCATTCAGTACTGAAAAGATACAGATCCACACCGAATTCTTGATCTTTTCAGTGATTCTAAGAGCTCAAATTTGTGTAAAGTCCTAAAGTTCTCCTCCTTCTGTTCTTCAAGTTTTGAGTTGTAAAGAGAGGAGAGAAAGGATCTGTAAAGGTTGTCTCCTGAGCCTGTCAAAAGGAGAGAAACTGTAAAAGGGCAGTTAGCCTTCGCCCATTGAAGGAAGGCAGCTAGTTGACGTCGGTGACCTCGTCGGAGGAGGAAGCCAAAAGTGGAGTAGGTCAAGACTGACCGAACCACTCTAAATCTCTGGTTTGCTTTTACCTTGAGCACTTTATCATTACTGCAAACCTCTTACATTGCTACTGCCCTCTGCGCCTTTACGAACGAATTTCTAAGCTCTGATCTTTCAGAATCTGCATTCAAACGTAAATCGTGTTTTTGTACGATCTTCACACTGCGGTTTACGCTTTCATTCGGATTCCATTTATAACTGCAAATTGCTTTCTACGTAAAACGCTTTTCAAGGTTCAAAACTGCTTTTAGACGCAAAACTACATTTAGACGTAAAATTACGTTTAGACGTAAAACTGCGTTTAGACGCAAAACTACGTTTAGACGTAAAACTGCGTTTAGACGTAAAACTACGTTTAGACGCAAAACTGCGTTTGGACGTAAAACTGCGTTTGGACGTAAAACTGCGTTTGGACGTAAAACTGCGTTTGGACGTAAAACTGTGTTTGGACGTAAAACTGCGTTTGGACGTAAAACTGAGTTTAGACGCAAACTGTGCTTAGACGCAAACTGCGCTCAGACGCAAACTGTGCTCAGACGCAAACTGTGCTTAGACGCAAACTGCGCTTAGACGCAAACTGCACTGTGATTCTGCTTTTATATCGAAATCGTTTTTTATCGGACGAACGCAGCTTTCGTTTTTAAATCGCTGAAAGATTTCCGCTGCACTAATTCACCCCCCCCCCCTCTTAGTGCTCTCGATCCTAACAATTGGTATCAGAGCAAGGTTAACTCTCTAAAGGATTAAAACCCAAGAGAGATGGCATACGCCGGAAACCAAGAGGGGCATTCGATTACACGTCCACCCATGTTCAGTGGAACGGACTACACTTACTGGAAGACCCGAATGAGGATCTTTCTTATTTCTATGGATTTTGAACTGTGGAACCTTGTTGAAAACGGATTTTCAAAGTCTTCTCTTCCAATGATCAATTGGAATGAGTTGGAAAAGAAGGCTTTCGCTCTTAATGCAAAGGCTATGAATGCCTTATTTTGCGCACTTGATAAAAACGAGTTTAATCGTGTTTCAACTTGCGAAACTGCTTTTGATATTTGGCACACACTTGAAGTGACCCACGAGGGCACAAGTAGAGTGAAAGAGTCAAAAATCAATCTGTTGCTGCATTCTTTTGAACTTTTCCGAATGAAACCGAGTGAAACCATTGGCGACATGTTTACCCGTTTCACGGATGTCGTCAACGGTCTAAAAGGACTCGGAAAAAGTTTTTCGGATTTTGAACTCGTAAATAAAATACTAAGATCCCTTCCTAAAAGTTGGGATCCTAAAGTCACTGCCATTCAAGAGGCAAAGGATCTGCGCAACTTCCCTCTTGAAGAACTAATCGGGTCATTAATGACCTACGAAATGACTTGCAAAGCTCATGAAGAGCAAGAAGACATCCTTCCAAAGAACAGGAAGGATATGACACTTAAAACTTCTGAATGCCACTTGAGAGAAAACTCAAGTGATGAGGACTGTGATGATGACTTGGCACTTTTGACAAGAAAGTTTAAGAAATTCTTCAAAAGAAACAAGTTTAAAAACGATGTGAAAAATAAACTTGAACCCAAGAAGGACCAAGTGATCAGCTACGAATGTAAAAAGCCGGGACACTACAAGAATGATTGTCCCCAAGTCAAAAGAAGAACATCAAAGAAGAAGGCTCTTCAAGCAACATGGGATGACGCAAGCGCATCTGAAGAAGAAGAGTCCAACACCGAGCAAGTTGCTCATTACGCCTTTATGGCCATCGAAGAGGAGGTAACGGATTTATTAGATGCTGATTTATCTTTCGATGAATTATTAAATGCCTTCCATGATTTATTTGATGAATGCAAAGTTAAAAATAGAAAATACAAGTTGCTAAAAAAGGTACATGATAATCTTACTTGTGAGTTTGATAAGTTAAAAGTCGAACATCATGATAGTTTAAATTCATGTATCAAATGTCATGATTTAGAAACTATACAAAAAGAAAACTTGCTACTTAAGGACACCTTGAAGAAATTCGAGGTTGGTAGCAAGTCATTAAACATGATCCTTACAAACAAGGGTCATGCTCCCAAAAGAAGTGGGATTGGATTTGTGAGGAGTCCTCACCAAAATCCAACTACCTTCATAAAAGGCTCCATCTTACATGTTCAACACCAAACCAAGTGCAACTTTTGTTGCAAGTTTGGACACAAGACACATTGTTGTCCTTTCAAGAAAATAAGTCCAAACAAATTAATTTGGGTTCCTAAAGGAACCATGATAAACTCTATGCAACATGATAGAAAATGTAGATCTATTTGTGAGGAACCCAAAAGCAAATGGGTACCTAAACATCATCCTTTCTTGTAGAAAACTAAACCATCGCAAGCTAGGAGCAAGAGATGGTACCTTGACAGTGGATGCTCAAGGCATATGACCGGAGATTCATCCCAATTCTCTAAGCTCTCTAGCATAAACGAAGGATATGTCACCTTCGGAGACAACAACAAGGGTAAAATCATTGGCAAAGGAACCATAGGTAACAAATCCAACTTTTCTATTGAAGATGTTTTGCTAGTTGATGGTCTAAAACATAACCTCCTAAGCATTAGTCAATTATGTGATAAAGGATATATCATCAAATTTGAATCTAATGCTTGCGTCATTGAAAAACCTCACAAAAACATATCTATGATTGCATTAAAACAAAATAACGTATACACTATTGACATCGATAATTTATGTAATGAAACATGTTTTTCTGCTTTAAATGAGAATGCTTGGATATGGCACAGAAGATTAGGTCATGCTAGCATGAAGCTAATCACTCAAATATCATCCAAAGAACTTGTAAGAGGAATTCCTCATATCAAGTTCATCAAAGATAATGTATGTGATGCCTGCCAATTAGGTAAACAAATTAAGAGTAGCTTCAAATCTAAAAATCAAGTAAGCACCTCTAGGCCCTTACAATTGATCCATATGGACTTGTTCGGACCCATCTCCACATCAAGCCTAGGAGGTAGCAAATACGCTTTCGTCATCATAGATGACTATAGCAGATACACATGGACTTACTTTTTGAAACAGAAAAGTGAATGCCTTAGATCTTTTACCAAGTTTTGCAAACTCGTTCAGAATGAGAAAGGTTCTATGATTTCGTCAATTAGAAGTGATCATGGTGGTGAATTTCAAAACCATGATTTCCAAGAATTTTGTGAACTCAATGGATACAACCATAATTTCTCTACTCCTAGAAACCCTCAACAAAATGGAGTTGTAGAAAGAAAAAATCGAAATTTACAAGAAATGGCAAGAACCATGTTAAATGAACATAACCTACCCAAATATTTTTGGGCCGAAGCCGTAAATACTGCATGCTATATCTTAAAAAGAGTTCTAGTGAGACCTCTACTAACTAAAACTCCCTATGAGTTATGGAACAATAAAAAACCCAACGTTTCATATTTCAAAATCTTTGGGTGTAAGTGTTTTATTTTGAATGAAAAAGACAACTTAGGAAAATTTGATGCTAAATCCGATGAAGGAATCTTTCTTGGTTATTCTACAGTTTCTAAAGCCTTTCGTATCTTTAATAAAAGAACTCTAATTATTGAAGAATCCATTCATGTTGTTTTCAATGAGACTTCTGAACTCACAAAAAATGATCTTGATGATGATGTTAATTTTGATTCTTTAAATTTAAACGAGACACCGTCTCCAACTAGCAACTTGGATGCATCCACTTCTCAGATTTCCTTACCCAAGGATTGGAAGTATATAGATGCTCATCCTAAGGAGCTAATCTTAGGAGACACATCAAAGGGAGTTCAAACACGATCTTCTCTTAAAACCTTTTGTGCAAATACCGCCTTTCTCTCCCAAGTTGAACCCAAATGCGTTGATGAAGCCATGAAAGATAATTCATGGATTATCGCAATGCAAGATGAATTAAATCAATTTGAAAGAAATGGAGTGTGGAAGCTTGTTCCTAGGCCAAATGACCATCTAGTTATTGGTACTAAATGGGTCTTCAGAAACAAGCAAAATGAAAATGGTATCGTGGTTAGAAACAAGGCTAGATTAGTGGCCAAAGGTTTCAACCAAGAAGAAGGTATCGATTACGAAGAAACCTTCGCTCCTGTGGCACGATTGGAAGCCATAAGGATGCTCCTTGCCTACGCTAGCAGTAATAATTTTAAGTTGTTTCAAATGGATGTTAAAAGCGCCTTTCTTAATGGCTTTATTTCAGAAGAAGTCTATGTTGAACAACCTCCTGGATTTGAAAATAATAGTCTCCCTAATCATGTGTTTAGATTAACTAAAGCTCTCTATGGTCTAAAACAAGCTCCTAGGGCTTGGTATGAGAGGCTTAGTTCTTTTCTTATTGAAAATAATTTCATAAAAGGCAAGGTTGATACTACATTATTCATCAAGAACTTTGAAAACAATTTTATCATTGTTCAAATTTATGTTGATGATATTATCTTTGGTTCTACAAATGAATCTCTTTGTGAATCCTTTGCGAAAACTATGAGTCATGAATTCGAAATGAGTCTAATGGGAGAGTTAACATTCTTCTTAGGCCTACAAATCAAACAACTAAGCAATGGCATCTTTATTAGTCAAACCAAATATGCTGTGAGTTTGCTGAAGAAGTTCAAAATGAATAATTCAAAAGCCATTGACACTCCTATGAGCACCTCCACTAAGTTAGAAATTGATGAGAATGGAGAAAGCTTCGATCAAAAAACCTATAGGGGTATGATAGGAAGTTTACTTTACCTCATTGCCACCAGACCAGACATCATGTTCAGTGTAGGACTTTGTGCTAGATTTCAATCAGACCCTAAGATATCTCATCTCAAAGCAGTCAAAAGAATACTCAGATATCTTAATGGAACTACCAATCTAGGATTATGGTACCCAAAATCAGAAAATTTTGAATTAACAGCTTATGCTGATGCGGACTTCGCTGGCTGTAGACTAGACAGAAAAAGCACATCAGGATCATGTCAATTTTTAGGACATGCCCTTGTATCCTGGTCATCTAAGAAACAAAACTCGGTTGCTCTATCAACAACCGAAGCTGAATACATTGCAGCAAGTGCATGCTGTGCACAAGTTGTATGGATGAAAAACACTTTAGAAGATTACAAAGTGAATCTTAAAGATATTCCCATTAAATGTGATAACACGAGTGCAATATGCTTAACTAAAAATCCTATACAACACTCAAGAACAAAACACATTGATATTAGACATCACTTTATACGAGATCATGTCTCTAATCATGATGTAACCATAGAGTTTATTGATACCAAACATCAACTGGCTGATATCTTCACAAAACCCCTATGTGAAGAACAATTTGATTACATAAGAAAAGAATTAGGAATGTTGATTTGTCCGAATACTTAAACTAGTTAAAATTATTTTTCGGATGTTATTACTATTACATGCCTTGACAACGCTTGATCAAATAACATGTTGCAAATTATGTGACAAATATTTTTAACCAAATGCATGTAAGAAGTTCATTTTTCGGTTTGTATGCTAAAAATGGGATGTTCCTGTACACTCTTATGAAAACTCTTTGAAAAATGACTTTCCTCCGTCAAGCAAAAACAATAAAGAGATATATGTGTCATGACTTCCTTTATGTGCTTGATAATGCTATCATGCTTTTTGTTGATGACAAAGGGGGAGAAACATATGAATTGATAAACACTATGTCATAGCTGAACTGCCATAATCATGTCTATGTCATAGTTGCAAATACTTGAGTGATGCTATAAACAATGTTATGCCATCCTTGCATCACCAAGAGATATGTGAACATGTGCTATAGTTTGCATCATATCTTGATTTGATATTCTATAGAAAATACAAACTTGCTAGAAAATCTCAAATGTGTGCTTCATGTAAAAAGTCCTTCGTAGCTTTATATGATTACATGATGAACAGTTACAAACACTATCATACAAACTTGATGATGTATGTCATGCCTTGACATCATTCTTGAAGAGATACATCATGATGGGCATCATGATGAGAGCATTGATAAGTTTAACTGATCTAACTTATCAATACGTCACTTGAATTCTTTGGTCTTGAATTCAAGGTTGACTTATCTCAACTATGGCATATAGATAGGGGGAGTTAAGGACAACTCCTTTATCAATTGATTGTCATCATCAAAAAGGGGGAGATTGTTGAATCTCGGATTTTGATGATGAAGTCAATTGTCATTTGTTATCTAATCTATGTGTTGAGATAAGTGTGCAGGATTAACTACGATGAGAGTAAGACAAGCAGCAGGTGTTGCGCCGGAGTCAAGATCATGATCACGTTGGGAGTTCGAGAGTTCGACGGAAGTTCGGACGGTCGTCGGAGGTTCAGCGAGAACAGATCCGAGAAGTCCAGAAGCTTGCCAAGCGAAGCTCGTTGGAACTCGCCAAGTGGATCGTCGCAAAGTCCAGGAGTATGCCGGATGTCCGCAGAAGGATCACCGAGGGTTTATCGGATGATCGACGGAAGTTGGCCGGAAACTCGCCGGAAGAAGCGATTGACGCATCGGAGCAAAGCTGCAGAAGTTGTCTTAGAGTTAATCGTAGTTAGCATGATGATTAAGCTTGAAAATGGGAGGTGATCCCATTAGCTTAATCTTGGGGCAATTGGGCCCCTGAAAAGATTCAAATTGGGCCGAATGGAGCGAACCATTCGGACCCTGATTGCACCAGGAGGTGCAACCGCCCCAGCCAGGAGGTGCAACCGCCAGGGCTGTGAGGTTGGGAGGTGCAACCGCCCCAGCCAGGAGGTGCAACCGCCAGGACTGCAAGGCTGGGAGGTGCAACCGCCCCAGCCAAGAGGTGCAACCGCCCAGAGCTCAGTCTTCGAGCTAGACTGGGCGGTGCAACCTCCTCTGTCAAGAGGTAGCACCGCCAGAGCTCAAGTTTCGAGCTCTGCCAGGCGATGCAACCACCGAGCTCAGTCTTCGAGCTCTGGCAGAGAGGTGCATCAGCCTGAGCTCAGTTTCGAGCTCTGCTAGGTGATGCAACCACCGAGCTCAGACTTCGAGCTCTGCCAGGCGGTGCAACCACCGAGCTCAGTCTTCGAGCTCTGCCAGGTGATGCAACCATCGAGCTCAGTCTTCGAGCTCTGGCAGAGAGGAGCAATCGCCTGAGCTCAGTCTTCGAGCTCTGCCAAGCGGTGCCACCTCTCCAGTCAAGAGGTGCAACCGCCTGATCCCAGAATTCTGGGATTTGATCGATTTGATCGTTTTGAGCTCCAAATTTGAACTGGGTTGGGGCCTATAAATACCCCACCCATTCAGCACTGAAAAGATACAGATCCACACCGAATTCTTGATCTTTTCAGTGATTCTAAGAGCTCAAATTTGTGTAAAGTCCTAAAGTTCTCCTCTTCTGTTCTTTAAGTTTTGAGTTGTAAAGAGAGGAGAGAAAGGATCTGTAAAGGTTGTCTCCTGAGCCTGTCAAAAGGAGAGAAACTGTAAAAGGGCAGTTAGCCTTCGCCCATTGAAGGAAGGCAGCTAGTTGACGTCGGTGACCTCGTCGGAGGAGGAAGCCAAAAGTGGAGTAGGTCAAGACTGACCGAACCACTCTAAATCTCTGGTTTGCTTTTACCTTGAGCACTTTATCATTACTGCAAACCTCTTACATTGCTACTGCCCTCTGCGCCTTTACGAACGAATTTCTAAGCTCTGATCTTTCAGAATCTACATTCAAACGTAAATCGTG